>NW_026989089.1:0-98682 GCF_030222135.1 Aotus nancymaae
AGTCCAGCCAGTTGCACAGGGGAGTTCAAGGGGCAAGAGACTATGTCTTTACAAACTTGCTGTATATATGACTCTTCTGCTTTTGGTTCTTTGGAAGACTCAGAGCTGTCATCCACCATACCTAAAGCTCTAGGGTGTTCTTTAACATCGGGATTATTGACCAAGTTTTCAATCATAACAGTAATACCTACATCATGAATTATATCTTGCGTAAATGGATAAGCAGGACTGATGCCCATTATCATGGTAGCTATTTGATGAATGAAAGGATCCTTAGTTAACTTAAGGAGGGCAACAAGTTTATCAAACTCTTTAGGCTCCAAACTAAATGCATGTGATTTGCAGCGGCAGGCCTTTGGATTGGGCCCATACTTTTCCCTTTGCTTAATCTGTTTTTTGATCTCAGCTAAGGTCTGGAAATAAGGCCCATGATAAGGTGGGATCTTGGTCAGAGGTCGAATCCCCAGAGGAGTTTCAATCAAGGTCTCAACCAGGGTCCAGTTTCCTTCTGGAGGCAAGGATCGCTCTCCTCCCTCAATTGGAACTAGGACAATATACCTGGCCCTTGACCATGCTATTGCCTTTTGTTTTATAGTAAGCATGGGTTTAGGTGTGGGTTTGGGCTTTTCCTGGATCTTAGGTAGGGGCTTATAAACTTGAGGAGAGGTCTCTTCTTCAGGCCAGAACCAGGACCCTACACTAGGTTCTTCTCCAGTCCAGAACCAGGAGCAGATATTTTCTTCATCCTCATCACTGGATTTCATCCCAATGCCAGCTTTGTCCCCAGCCTTGGCCTTGATGCTGGCCTCTTCCCTTCTATCAGGTCTGGACCCAGTACTGGCCTTATCATGTGACTTGGTATAGGACCTGATATTTGCCTCCCTGACAGCAACAATCTTGACTTCAGACTCGGTTACAGCACTGACCCTAGACATAGGCATGGCCTTTGACTTGGTTTGTGGCACTATACTATGTTCTGCCAGGGGTTTTGCCTTAGTCTCAACCACGACTCTAGTCTTAGTTGTATCTTCCATCCTGCTCTCTTCCCTTGCCACAGCCATAGCCACAGTGTAGGTCACCGTATGTGGCCTGGCCATTGCTCCATCACCAGCTTTGGCCTGGGTCACTGATTCTGTTTTCAGTTTTGCCTCAGCCACTGCCTTGGCCTGTGTTTCACCACTCACTCTAGCAGCAGCAGGACCACTGATTCCCTCTTTCAGGCCAGCCTCAGCCTTTTGTCTAGCCCTTGCTTCTGTCCCAGAGCCAGCCATGTTCCAAGTTTAAGGCAAGGACAAGTTATATACCCCCAACCCTGTCTCACCCTTGACTGAAGGTCTGTCCCGGTTGGTGTTTTCATACAAAGTCCAGTAGTCACTCTGTCTCCTTTCCAACTACAGGCTCTGCCGGTGATGTAGAAAACATGCAGAGGAAGCTCACTCAAGGTAGGGAAGGATGGCTGTGCATGGGCGCAGCCCTGTGGAGGGTGGTGGTCTTCAGCCACTCCAAGGCCACCAGATCTGCCACTGAAGTAGGACCTAGGGGTGGAGGAAAGAAATGGGGCTTTGAGTCTCTTCCCATTTTTTCTCCTCATGCTGATCAGCACAAGGAGACAGGAGAGTATGGAGATCCAGTGCTAGGTGAGAGAGGCAGATAATTAGCAAACTCTCTCCCTTCATTTCACCCACTCCCTACGCTTTCAAGCACTATCAACCTTCTTTCCAGGCACCAAACAGGAGCACAAAGGAAAAGTGGATGAGAACCTAAGGAATCCCTATAGTGGTTCTTGACCCCTGCTGGAGCCAAGCAGCTCTCCACTACTACATCCTACAGGTCCACCCAGGCAATCCCCACACTCATACCAACCTGCACTGATCTGGAGTACCTTTCTCCTCCTTACCTTGCTTCCAATGGTGACAAGCCCTACAGCAGATCTACAGGCAGACCTATGAACAAATAAACAAACAGGAGAATATGGAAACTGATCTCCTGGTGACAGACCTTGGTCCCTGGCCCCTATTCTTGCCTTTCCAGATACATTTTGTCTACTGTTTCCCTCCGAGTCCCCTTTCCCTGCACTGCTTTGTTTCAGGGCTACTCCTCCTTCTCCTCCCTATTGCCCACCATCTTCCTCTTCCTTCAGTGATTGCCCTGGAATGTCCTTCATTCAGATTAGACTAGGGTTAAGCATGAGAGCAGGACAATCAAGTGGGAAGTGGGAACGGCAGGTCTTAGTATTCTGTACCCCCAAAGCTTCCCAAGACTCCCAACTAAATCAGCAGCAGCAGAGGGTGGGACAGATGGAAACAACTGGTAAAATGACAAAACAGAAGAGATGGAATTCTCTAGCTGAAGTTGCCCCCACCCCGTCCCTGTAGCTTTACACCAACCTTAACAGATACAGGGCAATTTTATCTTCTTCGTAATTTCCTAACTTTAAGTTGGGTGGCCATTTTACAAAACTTCACAACTGACAGTTCCACAGACCTGGAGACAGATCTACCTACAGGGATTCACAAAAACAAGAGACCAATAAATGAAGACACAGGAGACAGTTGAGGCTGTCTTTGGTAGAGACTAGCACCTAGGGCACAGATTCTTTCTGAATACAGGTACCTGATTTGCAAACATTTTCTATCTCCCTTTTTTTCTCCCACTCCTAAATCTCCAAGCCCTCTGCTCTGTTCTCAAAGTCTGACAATTCCTATACAGAGGCAACTCAAACATCCCTACAAGGTAGTAGTAGTGGTGTTTGTAGGGATGAAATGACTAGACAAACCACAGAGGCTGGGAAAAAAAAGGAAAAGTATTATTTCCATATTTCATCTGGGTTACTACGTTTCCTTTCTCTCTCCCAAAGCCTATCATTTCCTGCAACATAATGTGGATGGGTAAATGAGGACATGTTAGGAAAGCTGGCAGAGAGTTCTGGGGGCTCCCGTAGACTCCTGCCTACTCTAGTCTTAGCCATCTACCACCTCCAAGTGCTGCCTCCAAGTACTGCCCACTCTGTAAAACCCAGGCCAATTTTCTTTCCGTTCTCCCCTCCCCTTGAGGTCTGCTGCCCTCTAGAGATCTTTACAGAAACGTGGAGTGCTGCAAACTTAGGAACAGATCTACACATAAAAACGCGTGATACACACCCAAAGAGCACATGAAAAGAGAGAGAGAGAGAGACGTGGTTATTAATGGTCAGACCAGTAACCAAGACATGAGACCCTTTTCGAATCCAGGGCCTTGATTATCAAACATTTACAACCTCTTTTTGTATTCTCTCCCTCTCAGGGCTCCCCAGACAACTGTTCTCGCCTACAGAAGTAGCCCCCCTCTTCCTCTTATCTAGTCTGCCTTTTCCCGACTAGAAGCTGCAACCTTTTTCTTCCCAAACATGGTCGTGAACCAAGTGTATCTGGAAATCAAGCTAGCAAAAGGCAGATCATTTTTTATTGTTGTGTGCCATTCACATTACTCGCCTCTCTCTCCTCCTCACCTCCCGCCTCCCATGACCAGGTCGCGTTTCCAGTGTTCACCTCCGATATCCACATCCACAACCCCAAGCGATGCCCGCCTTCTCACTGACCTTCTTTGCTTGGATCAGAGGCAGTTTTCTTATTTCCTTGCCTCTAGGTGCTGTGTCACACAGCAGCAGGGACTGACCGTCAGACACAAGGACTCGAGTCAATGGCGGCGGCTGTGTTCGGAGGTTGATCCGGCACCTGGGATTCAAGACGAGATACTCGCTTTATCAGATTAAAGACTGTGATTGGCAAACGGTTGTCACTTTTCAGTATTCCTTTCTCCTTCCTGTTCCCAGGGCTCCTCAGGACCTCGCGGGTAGTTATCATTTAACATCTACCTTTTCCTTCGCCGAGAAGGTTCTTCCACATCCGGGTTACCCACCTCGGCAGTGGGAGGAGCTAGAGCGTAGTTTACCGGGATCCAGCTTGTGGAAGCGGAGTGATATCAGGGTTTGCCTAAGGCCGCGACTCTTTCTGTCGGAGAGCTCCCTGTCCTGTACTCTGTGGCCGCTTCAGGTATTGGAATGCGCAGGGGCGAGCTCCGAATATAGGGAAAACCGCGGTGGAATGAGAGGCAGACGAATACCAGAGTGTTTCGGTATTAGTTCCCCTTTTGCAGGAGCTCCCCCCACCAAGCCTACCATTCTTTTCTGAACTGAAATGCACACGGGTTTCCGGCTGTGGCGTCAGGAAATTTCTTCCGGCCTGACAGGCGGAAGTGTTCCAGTCTTTAGAAGTTCATCTCTCCAAACACAGGGGCCCCACCGAAATGGGCCGTCTGGGGGTGGGGCCCAAGGTAGGAAAGTCTGCAAAGAGAGTCAAGACTGAGATAGGAGGATACATACTAATCGATTCCACAAACTTTGTGTACCTTCGAGTCCCCCCTCCCAGGCCTTAATTTTCTTTTTCTTTTCTTTCTTTCTTTCTTTTTTTTTTTCAAGTTCTGTGATACATGTGCGGGATGTGAATGTTTGTTAAATAGGCAAACCTGTGCCATGGTGGTTTGCTGCATCAATCAACCTATGACCTAGGTATTAAGCCTAGCATGTGCTATTTTTCCTAATGCTCTCTCTCCCCTCACCTCACCCTCTGACAGGGTCCAGTGTGTGGTGTTCCCCTGCCTGTGTTCATGTGTTTTCACTGTTCAGCTTCCACTTATAAATGAGAACATGCAGTGTTTGGTTTACTGTTTCTGCATTGGTTTGCTGAGGACAATGGCTTCCACCTTCATCCATGTCCCTACAAAGAACATGATCTCACTGTTTATTATGGCTGCATGGTATTTCATGGTGTATATGTACCACATTTTCTTTATCCATTCTATCATTGATGGGCGTTTGGGTTTATTCCACATCTTTGCTATTGTGAATAGTGTGGCAATGAATATACATGTGCATGTATCTTTGTAATAGAATGATTTATATTCCTTTGGGTATATACCCAGTAATGGGATTGCTGGGTCAAATGGTATTTCTGGTTCTAGGTCTTTGAGGAATTGACACACCGTCTTCCACAATGGTTGAACTAATTTAAATTCCCACCAACAGTGTAGAAGCAGTCCTATTTCTCTGCAACCCTGCCAGCATCTCTTGTTTCTTCACTTTTTAATAATTGCGATTCTGACTAGTGTGAGATGGTGTCTCATTGTGACTTTGATTTGCATTTCTCTAATGATCAATGATGTTGAGCTTTTTTCCAAGTGTTTGTTGGCCACATAAATGTCTTCTTTTGAGAAGTGTCTGTTCATGTCCTTTGTTCACTTTTTAATGGGGTTGTTTTTTTCTTGTAAATTTAAGTTCCTTGTAGAGTCTGGATATTAGATCTTTGTCAGATAGATGGACTGCAAAAACTTTCTCCCACTCTGTAGGTTGACTATTCACTCTAATGATAGTTTCTTTTGCTGTGCAGAAGCTCTTTAGTTTAATTAGGTCCAATTTGTTAATTTTTGCTTTTGTTGCGATTGCTTTTGGCAATTTCATCATGAAATCTTTGTCTGTGCCTATGTCCTAAATGGTATTGCCTAAATTTTCTTCCAGGGTTTTTATAGTTTTGGGTTTTACATTTAAGTATTTAATCCATCATGAGTTAAATTTTGTATAAGGTGTAAGGAAGGGGTCTCAGTTCAATTTTCTGCATATGGCTAGCCAGTCTTCCCAGCACCATTTATTAAACAGGGCATCTTTCCCTATTGCTTGTTTCTGTCAGGTTTTTCAAAGGTAAGATGGTTGTATATGTGTAGTCTTATTTCTGAGTTCTCTATTCTGTTCGACTGGTCTATGTGTCTGTTTTTGTACCAGAACCATGCTGTTTTGGTTACTGTAGCCTTGTAGTATAGTTTGAAGTCAGGTAGTGTGATGCCTCCAGCATTGTTCTTTTTACTTAGGATTGTCTTGGCTATATGACCTCTTTTTTGATTTCATGTGAGTTTTAAAATAGTTTCTTCTAATTTTGTGAACAATGTCAATGGTAGGTGGATGGGAATAGCACTGAATCTATAAATTAGACAGTGTGACCATTTTCATGATATTGATTCTTCCTATCCATGAGCATGGAATGTTTTTCTATCTGCTTGTTTCCTCTCATATTTCCTTGAGCAATGGTTTGTAGTTCTCCTTGAAGAGATCCTTCACTTCCCTTGTTAGGTGTATTCCTAGGTATTTTGTTATCTTTACGCCAATTGTGAATGGGAGTTCATCCATGATATGGGTCTCTCCTTGTCTATTGTTGGTGTATAGGAATGTGTGTGACTTTGGCACGCTGACTTTGTATCCTGAGACTTTGCTGAAGTTGCTTATCAGCTTAAGGAGCTTTTGGGCTGAGACAATGGGGTTTTCTAGATACAGGATCATGTCATCTGCAAACAAAGACAATTTGACTCCTTCTCTTCCTATTTGAATATCCTTTATTTCTTTCTCTTGCCTGATTTCCCCAGGCAGAACTTCCAATACTATGTTGAATAGGAGTGATAAGAGAGGGCATCGTTGTCTTGTGCCGGTTTTCAAGGGGAATGCTTCCAGCTTTTGCCCATTCATTGTGATACTGGCTGTAGGTTTGTCATAAATGGCTCTTATTATTTTGAGATATGTTCCTTCTATACCTAGTTTCTTTCTTTCTCTTGCCTGATTGCCCTGGTCAGAACTTCCAATTAGACAGATTATCAAGACAGAAAATTAACAAGGATATTCAGGACTTGAACACAACTCTGGATCAAGTGGACCTGACGGACATCTGCAGAACTCTCTACCCCAAAACAACAGAATATACAGTCTTCTCGGTGCCACGTGGCACTTGCTCTATAATTGATCACATAATTGGAAGTAAAACACTCCTCATCAAATGCAAGGGAACTGAAGTCATAACAGTCTCTCAGACCACAGCGCCATCAAATTAGAACTCAAGGTTAAGAAACTCACTCAAAACCACAGAACTGCATGGAAATTGAATAACCTGCTCCTGAATGACTCCTGAGTAAATAATTAAATTAAGGCAGAAATCAGGAATTTCTTTGAAACCCAGTGAGAACAAAGAGACAAAATCCCAGAATAATCTCTGGGATGCAGCTAAAGCACTGTTAAGAGGGAAATTTACAGCCCTTAATTTTCTACACAAAATGGGCAAGGTCCTGATGAGGCCACTGGAAAGCTGATCCAGCCTCATTTGCAGATTAGTATCAAACATCCTTTCATCTTTTTTTCTGTTCCTCTCACCTGAGTCTTTTCACCCTTATTGCCCAGCATATGTCTTGCATTGAAATAGTCAAAAGATAAAGTGGGATGGGGATATAGGGAAAGCAGAGAGATGACATTAATACCAAACTACCCCAGTGTGTATGTGTTCCATTCCCACAGTATTTTCTCCACCTAAATAAATATGCAGGGCCTGAGCATAGGCTTGAGAAAAACAACTCTGTACTCATGGTAGAGGATTACACCAAAATACTTTGTACTGGTGAGCCCACTCCCTCCCAGTTTTGCGGTCTCCTTTGAGGCCTTACCGACCACATTTCCTGCCCCCAAAGCCCAGTGGAGTAGAAGGAACATCAGGACTGCGGGCTAGGGAAGAGAGGCGATTTCAGGCCAGACAAGCCCAGGGCTCTAGGGTGGGCCTCCTATGTGTTTCGTTCCCTGCTTCCTGAAGCCAGGCAGGGGAGGAAGGTGCACCAAATGAACTCTTGGGCAAGGGCTTTCATCAAGGCCTCACCACTGCCCCTCTTCTAAAAGAAGGTAGACCTAGACCTCTAATCCTAGGAAACTGATCACTGGCCTGCAGCAGACTCATTCTTTCTGCCACACTCCTTTTTCTCATTTCAAATGGTGGTTCACAATGGCATTGTACCATCCCCACAGTTGACCCCAAAAGAAGGCCTTTCCCTGTAAGGACCCACAGGAGGTCATAACAGTCCTCCTTCTTTGATGGCACCAGGTAGGGATGGTCCTGGCACCTCTTCCACTTTTCTGTCAGGAGAGGGGACTGCTATATGTGCACTTCTTCAAGGTAGATCCCAGATCCCAGGTGCTCTCCTCAACTGCACCTTTCTCTCAGCCCTGCACCCTGCCTAATGAATGCATGTACTCCTTTCCTCTGAATAGATAAAATTTTGAACTCTCCCTTCTAAGCAGTGGAGAGTTTGGCTTGTTAGACTGGAAGTTCCTTGAATGAAGGGCCCTTTTTTTTTTTCTTTCCTTGTTCAGAAGCATATCTTCAGCACATAGTGAACAATATAGTCAGTCAAGGGTTGAAAAAGGTGAGGGGCTACTGAGTCATGAGAATTCCTTGGTACCCTCTGTTTTTCTTCCAGATCAATGCTAATTCATAGGCATGTCTTTGTCTTTGCTGCGTGTAACCCCAGGGCTTAGCTCAGAGTCAGCCATAAAGGAGTGGCTCTGATTTTAATGGAGGAAGGGAGTAAGGATTTTTAAAAATATATTTTAGAAAGAAGCCTGGGATATCTTAATATCTCAGTAATGAATATTTTGGGGGATACATTTAATTTTGATTCGATATTAGTGATTTATTTTTCTTTTTCTGTCTTCTATTTATAAGTATGCATTATTAAGCTCTTTAATATATTAGTATACTTAATTATATTAGCTTTTTAATATATTAGTATTAAGCTCTTTAATATATTAGCAAACACCTATGAATTCATAAACACCAATGAACAATGATCCAGTGGAACAATATGCTAGTATATGAACAGACTCTTCACAAAAAGACACATCAATATGTTTTAAACATTTGAGAAAATGTTTAATCTCACTAATAATAGCAAATGTAAAATATAATTACAATGGTATATTATGTATCATCTATTGGATTAATGACAAAAATTTTGATAAATTTTAGTGGAGAAAGGGTTGGAAAACTGGCACTACTGCACAATGTTAGTGGAAATGCAAACTGTTACACCATCTCTGATGGTTTTTTGGCAATTATCAGTGTACAAATGCACGTGGCCATAGACCAGCAATTGCAGTTTAAGAATCTATGCTGAAGTTGTATTTTCACATTGCAAAATACTGTGTGTACAAGAATATTCACTGAAGATTCGTTTTAAACAATTAAAGATTGAAAAGAATGTAAATATTTATCAATCTAAATATTCATCAGTTTAAATAAATTTTGGCATATCTTCATGCTGTAGTATATTATGTGATAGGTTCATTGATGATTGCCTTTTCCTGTTTCATTGATGACTGCCTTTTTTGCTGTAACCTCGCATGGTAGAAGGGGTAAGGGGTTTTGGGGGGCCTCTCTTATAAGGCACTAATCCCAGTAATGAGTCTAATCACCTCCTGAAAGCCCCACCTCCTAATACTATCACTTAGGTGTACAGTTCTGTGGGATTGTACAAATATATGCCTAGTATAACCCCACCACCACAATTAACATACAGAACATTTCCATCACCCACCTCCCCTCGCCAAGTTTCCTCATGTCTGTTGGAAGTCAATCCTTCTTCCCATCTCCTATAGGCTACCTCCAATCTGTTTCTGTGCCTGTTGTTTTTCCTTTTGCAGATATAATTATCCATAGTCCACGGCGTCTTTAACAGCCCAGTTGTCTTGTAAATAGTGTGCTGTATTATAATTATCATTGCTTCTAAAATTAAAATGGCCACTGATGTAAGGTATGGAGGGCTTTGCTCAACTTCAGACATCATAGACATGATTCAACAAATGACATTTTCTTAACAGACTGTTTGGGGTCAAATTTCAGTACTACCCACTCACTAGTTGGCTGCCATTGAGTCATGTACTTCAAGTCATTTTCATTTTGTGTAAAATTTGGAAGGGAAAAAATAAAACGAACAAAAAGTACACTGTCCTTTGGGACCTTAAAAGCAAACTATCTGGAGTCACTGTGTTTTAAAACTTCTTCTTCTGTTACGAGAGGAGTGGTGTTAGGAGCTTTGGCCAACTTACTTTGTGTGCCTTGATTTCCACTTGTGTAGAAGGGAAAACATCATTTATCTCCTTTATATGGTTGTTGTTGTAAAGATTAAATAAAACACAACCCAGCTAAACTCCTCGAACAGTGCTAGGGTCTTGTAAACACTAAAAAATGGGACCTATCATAATTACAATTTGAATTTATATAGCCTGAACTTAGTACATGTTTAAGAAGACTTAATGATCTTACTGCTGAAGTATGTCTATCAACTGATATAATTTTAAAATCATCATTCATTTTCATAATAACTGCTGTTTTAAGACTTATGTAATTACCTTTGGAACATTTCAGACATTTGAAACAACCAAAGGAGAAAAGATATCTTATATACACCGTAAAAAATGAGAATGTATCAAAGTATAATCTAAGTATTTTATTAGCACCAAACTTCATTTTCCTTTTTTGCGTGTCAGGCGCTATGAACAGTAAGTTGAAACAAGGAGAAAAACAAATGCCCTTGCTCTCAGTTTTTTTACTTGGCCTTCAACTTTTAGCCAGAAAGCCCATTGGAGTTTTCAAGTTGATTTTTATTGTTAAAAGAATACTCATACATCTAATCTTACATTCTACCTAAAAGAAAAGTGACTTAATGCTTTCTCTAAGTACACCTCAAGTCATTGCTTGAGAGCTGAAAGATCCAACACATGTTAGCAATTGTTAGTAGCGATTTTAGGTACTTAATTATCCATTCACTATTAATCACTTGCTGCGTATTCTTCAGATTGTTTATCTTTCTGAATGTATTCTCATATATCAAAACACTCCAATATATATACACATGTAAAATACATTCCTTTGAAAAACTGTGATTACCCTGTATGTAATATATTACCTCACCTCTTTTCCTTATTATATCTCTGGATTTTTATTTGCCATTTCATTTGGTTGAGCACATTTTCAAATGTTTATTGGATGTTTACATAGTCCTTTGGGCATTCTGTTGTTATTATTTGCCAATTTCTGCATTTGTTAAGAGATCTTTATATGCCAAGCATATTAGCCCCATGTCTACAATATAGGTCTTAAATATTTTCCTACACCTTTTTTGTGTTTACATATTTATGTATGTATATATATATATGCACTTATTTATATACTATTTACCTACTTACAGTTTGTGTATGCTATATATAGAGAAAGCTATACCAAAGATATTAATATGTAGTTATATGTATATAAAGCTATATGTATATATACATATATCTCTATACATAAGACATTTCCAAATTTATAGTTTTTTATTTATTTATCTTTTTTTGAGACGGAGTTTCGCTCGTTACCCAGGCTGGAGTGCAATGGCGCGATCTCGGCTCACCGCAACCTCCACCTCCTGGGTTCAGGCAATTCTGCCTCAGCCTCCTGGGTAGCTGGGATTAGAGGCATGCGCCACCGTGCCCAGCTAATTTTTGTATTTTTAGTAGAGACGGGGTTTCACCATGTTGACAAGGATGGTCTCGATCTCTCGACCTCGTGATCCACCCGCCTTGGCCTCCCAAAGTGCTGGGATTACAGGCGTGAGCCACCGTGCCCAGCCCAGTTTTTTATTTTAAAATGTAGTATAGTTCACTATTTAAGAGAAAACACAAAACAATATATGTGAGGACGTTGAAAGTCTATCCACATGATGGGATAGAAAAATTTGGGGACGTTAAGTATTTCCAGGGCTTGAGTCCCTGAAAAGTAATTCACATTAATTTTTCTCTGAGGAAAGTCGCTTCTCCTAACATTTGATATGAGTCATGGTAATAAAAATGGTAGGGTCAAAGGAGATAAAAAAATGCTTAATGCCTGGAATATGGTATTTCTAAAAGTTTTAATACCCTACGCCTTACTTCAGTTTTTATACGTCAACAACCTGTATTTCTGCCCCAATGACACGGCACCTCAGAGACTAGTCATTGTCCATGACCGCCAACACCTAGCCCTCTTGGTACAAGGAGCAGGATTTCACCTCCACCATCATTATTTTCATTATCAATAGAGTTGTTAAGTTAGTGAGGGCCACATCTTGGATTTGAACATGATGACATGAACAGTATGACATGGCTTTAGGGCCAGTACTCTTAACCACTGCACCACAGAAGCTCTGTTCCAGAAAGATCATTTTAACCAAAATCAATGGGCATTTATGCAGTCACTCTCAACATCCCCTGTGGCCAACATCCCCTTGTGAAATATCAAGGTAACCACTGAACAAGGTCTATGTCTGTGTGAAAGTTATGATGACCTCTGTAAAACCACATTGAAGTATAAAAGAGAAGGGAAGCCTCACTGGAGATGTCAGAGTCTCCTTGAAGATGAGCTGTACCCAGAACAATGGGCAGGACTTTTGGGGGCTGGATGGGTGGAAGGGAGAGGGAGTCCAGCATGACTGGAGTGAAGACTGGGGTCCTCCCAGGTTAACAGACATGACTCAGAGATAACCGATTGGACACTACAGGGTTCTGACGTCATTCCGGTGTAGGACCAATTAAGGAAAGAGCACACTGGTTTCTACAGGATGCTATGTATTTCCTTTACACCACAAATTGGCTCAAATGTTAGAAGAAAAGTGCCCACATATCTGTCAGTCATTCATGGCAGCAGAGAAGAACCAGGAGTACTAAGAGTAGTAAAGATAATTTGATGTTCAGTTTCCTAAACCTTCATTAGTAGGAAGCGGATTTCAAAGGAAATGGTTTACAATTAATCAAACCTGTCCCTCTGAAATTTATATACTCCCCTTAAATGTTCTCTGACTCTAAGTCTCATGGACTCATCTACCAGCAAGTTTTTGCCTACCTTCTGGAGTCATACTCTCAACCAGAGCACTCTCCTCATGTATTAATACTTGCTCTTTACTTTGATTTCTTTCATCTCTGTATCCTACCAGAGATTATTCAGAGGCTTTTCCCCTTCTTTGTAGCCTCAGCTCCTTTCATCAACTCAGTGAGTTGTATCACAACACAAACTGCTTTGACTAGCTTAGGCAAAATTTAACACTCACCATCCATATCTTCTACATATTTCTTTTTTTTGCACTTATTATTTCTGCAGAGTTTAGATCTGACTACCAGATAGAACTGTGTTTGCCGGCCAAAGACATTGTGGAGATAATTCCCTAATGCCGTGTACACATGTCTGTGAATGAGGGTTTTGCTACTTTTTCTAGGTATTCATTTTGCTATTATTCAGAGTTCTTTACCAAGTTCAACCACATTCTATCCACACAGAATTTGCTATTCAGATGCTACCAAGCCATTCAGAAATGACGTTTGCAAACTCGGATACCTGCGACAATACCTATCCATTCATTCATTTATTCCTGTGAAAAAATATATGGCGATTGTTTGACTGTTTCCATTGGCAAGGCTATCAAGTTCCACTGGTGATTGTGAATCACCCCGAGAACTTGCCTCCTTTTGACAGGAATCATTATCCTCTCACAAAATTAGAAAAAAAGTTCAAGACACCAAAACATTGAAAAAAATCTTTCTGGTTTTCTTTTTTAAAA
Organism: Aotus nancymaae; assembly: GCF_030222135.1. Taxonomy (NCBI): domain Eukaryota; kingdom Metazoa; phylum Chordata; class Mammalia; order Primates; family Aotidae; genus Aotus; species Aotus nancymaae. The sequence continues at coordinate 13,462 of NW_026989089.1, forward strand.
AAATATTATAGCTTTGTAAAAAATTTCCCATGGTCTGGAAAATGTATGTATGTGGTGGGGCTAAATTAATACAGGAATGTCATAAAGAGCAATATTATTTTAAGTAATATGGGAAGAACAAATATTGTTATTTTCTCCTTCCATGCTTTTCAAGGTCTTATTTATTTTGCCCAAAATGCATTGTACATAATTCTTTGGAATCTCTGCTTCAGTGTGTAAACACACACATGGCTGTGTACATAAATTATGTTTAGATTCTCTGATTATAAATTAATATAGGGGATCTTGGGTGATGTATTAGACCCAGGGAAAGGAGGGTGCAGAGAGTGTGGGAGAGAGGATCACACAAAGAAGCTGAGGAGAAATTCTGGCCAGCCATTACGAAGATGGGACACTGGAAAGTATCCTCTCTGTGGGGCCCTCTCTACAGTTTGAACTTATCAACAGACCTTGATGAGCAGAGATGGAAGCAGTCACCCATATTGGTGTGGCTCCAGTGGGGCAGCTTTCCTAGGAAGGAAATCTCTGTGGCTGGAGTGAGTCCTCTTCACGACCCTTTAAATATGAGACAGACAACTAGGGGCTGACTGAGCCTTAGAGCTAATGTAGGGATTGCCATGCTGCCTGGCACACAGCATGGCACATTCTTGTCTCTCAGCATGTGGTTATGAATGAATGAAAGTGACTGCTGCGTTTAGTCTGTGAGTGAGTACCCACATCCTCATGGGTGGGGGAGCAGCTGCAAATAAGCAAGGTCTGAGTACTTCTGTTCTCTGGGCACTGGGGGCCACACACTCAAGAGGTAAACAGCAGTATCATTCAAGAGATTTCAACCACTCCTTCCTCATTGGAACCCATAAACAGACCCTATAGAGTGGTTCAAACTATTAGAACTAATAAACAAGTTCAACCGTGTGGTAATATACAAGAAAAATATGCGAACATCAATTCATTTCTATACACTTGTGATGAACAATCTGAAAATACAATCTATAAAACAATTCCATTTATAATACCATTAAGAATAAAATATTTGGAGATAAATTTAACCAATAATAGATAACTTGTATACTTAAAACTACAAAATATTATTGAAATAAATAAAATGAAATCTAAACAAATGAGAGAAAATTTCCTGTTCATGGATCTGAAGACAGAATATTATTAAGATGGCATTATGCCCCAATTTTATCTACAAATTCTGCACAATCTGTATCAAAATATCACTTCACTTCTTTTATGAAAATGACAAATTTATTCTAAATCCAAGGATTCAAAATAGCCAAAACAATCATGGAAGAAAAAGTTGGAGGAACTCAATTTCCCGAATTTTAAAACTTACTACAAAGCTACACTTATCATGATGGTGATATTGGCAAAACGATAGACATATAGATGTCTGTTGGAATACAACTGAGAATCCAGAAATAAACCTGTATATTTATGGTTATCTGATAGGAGAAAAGAGTGCCAATACTATTTACTGGAGGAAATGGTGACTTGTCTTCAAATGGTGAAAGGACAACTGGCTACCTACAAGCAAATATAGAAAAACTGGCCAGGTGTGGTGGCTCACACCTGTAATTCCAGCACTTTGGGAGGCCGAGACGGGCGGATCATCTGAGGTCAGGAGTTTGAGACCACCCTGGCCAATATGGTGAAACCACATCTCTATTAAAAATACAAAAATTAATGCGGTGTGGTGGTGAGTGCCTGTACTCCCCCCAGCAACTTGGGAGGCTGAGGCAGGAGAATCTTTTGAGCCCAGGAGGTGGAGGTTGGATTCAAGTGTTCAATAGTCACTTGATGGCTATGGTGGCCAGTGGGACAATTCTGGATACCTCAAATATAGAATATTTTCATCATGATAGAAAGTTCTATTGGGCTTCTGTACAGTGATCTATTTCTAAGTAATTTCATATTATTCACTCACATGTAAAATCCTTCATGAGTCATCAATAGCTATAGGATATGTAAGTTCTTGTCCAGCCTCAGTATACCTCTTGATCTCATTTTCTTATTATGTTCCCAAACTTCTTTCTTTGCTTGTCAATTTAGTTGCAGAATGCTTATGGTTTCATTGTGCTAGCTGTCATGTTAATCCTTTCTGGAATGCTGTAACACTTCTCACTTTTATTGTGCACACAATATTTTGGTTTAGTCTTTTTGGTTCTCGTCAAGTCCTTTCTTTCCTTTACAGTTGGGTAAGGAGTTAGCCAAAGTCTTGTCACAAAAAAATGCACACACCATCTTTTTGAAACTGATGTCAAAGAACATTGGGTATAAAAACATGTTGGGTTAATTTGAGGGACATTTTTCTGCCTTCTCCCTCCTTGGATGAGGGTCTTAGTAAAGGACAAGCTTGTATCATATTTGCAAATGGTTGATCTGGAGATTGAATCAAATTTGGTGATCCTGGTGGCTTTATCTCTCTATTTAATCCCTGGGGTTGTACTTTTGGCTATATTTTTTCCCCTTCTTTCCTTCCCAGTGGACCTAGTAACTTTAACCACAGCCCTGGAAATCTTCAGTGAGCATGATCTGCAGGCCAGTGAGCACGTGATGGATGTGGTGGAGGTCATTCACTGCCTGACTGCTTTATATGAGCGGCTGGAGGAGGAAAGAGGCATCCTGGTCAATGTGCCACTCTGTGTGGACATGAGCCTCAATTGGCTCCTCAATGTTTTTGATAGGTAAGGGCTTTCATCTCTGGAAGCCTCTAGGATAAAATTCTATGGGATATCTCAAGTGGGCCTGGTGGAAAGGTGTTGCTCCCATAGTAGACTTGGACCCAGCTCAACTTGGGGCATGGTTGGAACAGGGCCCTGCTGGGATCAACTTTGTGAGGGAAATGATTGCCAAGATGTTAACCCTTTACATACATTCACGTTCTTACTCTCTTCTTTTAAACCTAGTGGTCGCAGCGGAAAGATGCAGGCATTGTCTTTTAAGACTGGCATTGCATGCTTGTGTGGCACAGAAGTGAAGGAAAAACTTCAGTGTGAGTATAACTCCAAAGTGTGGCGTGGTGTTGGGTGGAGGGTGAGGTGTTGCAGGGAGGAGGAAGGGTATAAGATAAGAAGATGGTACATCTTATGACTCAGCAGAGGGCTACTTGGGCTACCTTATGATGCTTCTTGGTTCATGCTATTGCAAAGAACACATGACAGTCAAAGGACAAGAAGGGCCTAAGGCCTATTACTATTCCCAGTGTTACTCCAGTGGGCTTCGTTCCTTCTGATCTCATGGAAGTACTTAGTCAGGATCTATGTTGGCATCTTGAAGTACCCAGGGCCCTGATGTTCTGGTTTCATTTCCCTGTGGCCTATCAGGCTTAGCCCTCTTCCAGTCTGAAGCTCAAGCCATGTCACTAGCGACTTCTATACATGGGCAGGACACAGTAATCCCCATTATCTGGGAAGTGGACACTACATTTGTCTGTAGTTTTTTGCCTCTCTGGCTTATAGTACCTTTGCTTTCCCCTCTATTCTACATCTTATGTTCAGCATTTTGAACTTTTTAGAAGCAGCATGATTTGTTTTTGAGTCTTAATGTGTGTTGACCACTCTGCTAAATGGGGTGAGTGCTAAGTTAAATTAGACATGGTCCCTGCTTCCAAAGGTTTACAGTCCAGAGGAGGAGATGGAAGTATACAGAAAGCATTTTTTAGAAAGCACTGATGAGAATAATGCAAATGGCCAAGAATATGTCCTATATCAGATCACAGAAGAGAGACAGATGACAGCAGTCTGGAAAAACTTTACAGGGAAGAGAACTTTTCCAAACATGTTCATGGCTATGATATTATGTATTTCTCTCAACATGTCTTTGCGATGGGATGAACAGTAATTATTTATCATCAATTTAAAAGTAAGGAAACTGGGCTGGGCATGGTGGCTCATGCCTGTAATCCCAGCACTTTGGGAAGCTGAGGTGAGAGGATCGCTTGAGCCCAGAAGTTCAAGACCAGCCTAGACAACACAGTGAGACTCCATCTCTAATTTTAAAAAGTAAGGAAACTGCAGCATAGAGAGCTTCATGACTTACCCTGATTCTACAACTAGTCAGTAATGGACCCAGAACTCGAACCTAGGCTCTCTGCCTTCTATTTCTGTGTATTTTCTAGGCCTTAGGCAAGGTGTGAAGCAGACAGAGAATAACGTCTTGAGGAGGTTGGCTAAGGCTGGATTGGGGTGGAAGGGAACGGTCCTAGAAGGGCTTAAAAAACCCATATACAAAGATAAGTATCACAGTATATTGCACAACCACTTAGAGGTAATTTTTAGATGATCAGATGTCTTGAATTAGCTTCCCTTTTTGGATTATACATGCCCAGTGTTTCCTTCCATTTGTGTGGACAATTGAGAGATTACTGCAGTGTTAGACCACATAAACAGGAGAGGTTATGACAACCTGACTGTGACTCATGTTTAGCTGCCCCTGAGCCCTTACCCTCATCCTGCTTCTGGAAGTATTTGTTTTCCAAACAGTATCACATCTGTGTCTAGCATTGCTTTTAACACACAGTGCACTTGATATATCTCTCTTTCTTTCTTTTTTTCTCTCTCTCTCTCTCTCACTCACTCTTTCTCCCCCTCCCCCTTATATTCTCTCTTTGTGTCTGCCTGGTTTTTCTCTCTGAACTCAGAGAATGCTCTTTTTAGAACTCGGGCTTCTAGAAGGTCAGGGATAGAACTCTATGTAGTCCAGTTTCAAAAGTCATTAGCTCAGGCTGTGCTCTTTCCCTGTTTTTCTTTTCTGCCCTTTCTCCTCACACCATTCTCTGGCCATTCCTGTGTCGGGGTTGGCTATTCTTGACGGTGGGGCCAGCAGACCTCTTCAGCCAAGTGGCCAACTCAGGCAGCCAGTGTGACCAGCGTCATCTCGGTGTCTTGCTTCATGAGGCCATTCAGGTGCCCCGTCAGCTGGGTGAAGTGGCAGCCTTTGGGGGCAGCAACGTGGAGCCCAGTGTCCGTAGTTGCTTCCGTTTTGTGAGTATGGAACTGGGGAGTCGCGGAGGGATGGGAGATTGCAGGTAGGGTGGGAAGAGGGGAAGGAGGACTACGAGCTAGGCTTTTGATCTGAAATATGCAGATGCAAGGAATTTTGTTGGGATGGAACAATGGGGCAGAGAGTTTTCTGGGCTCTAGAATCACAGTCCTGTTGGGGAGGGTGCCAGCTCAACTAGCACAGGGCAGAAGGTGAATATCTCTGGAGAACAGGTCAACCCAGCCCCTGCTGGTTCTGCTGCTCCTCTGAGGACTGCCATTCTAGGGATAAGACACTTTGGGCCTCAGTCATTCCCATTGGTCTTCTTGTTTCCATAGAGCACTGGGAAGCCAGTCATTGAAGCATCCCAGTTCCTGGAGTGGGTTAACTTGGAGCCCCAGTCTATGGTGTGGCTGGCTGTTCTGCATCGGGTCACCATTGCTGAGCAAGTGAAGCATCAGACCAAGTGCTCTATCTGTAGGCAGTGCCCCATCAAGGGGTTCAGGTAGGGAAAACAATACCTGCTGGGATGATAATAATAAATATGTCATGTGACATATAACTCAGATATTATACAATAAAGTATTACCTAATTATTATATCATTACAGCTAGTCTATTGTATTTTATTATATACTGTTGTAATCCTTTCTTTTTTCTTTTTTCCCTTTTTTATTTTATTATTTTTTTATTTTTATTTATTTTATTTATTTTATTTTTTTATTGCATTTTAGGTTTTGGGGTACATGTGAAAAACATGCAAGATTGTTGCATGGGTGCATACGTGGCAGTGTGATTTGCTGCCTTCCTCCCCTTCACCTATATATGGCGTTTCTCCCCATGCTATCTCTCCCCAACTCCCCACCCCCCGCTGTCCCCCTCCACTCCCCCCAACAGACCCCAGTGTGTATTGCTCCCCTCCCTGTGTCCATGTGCTCCCATTGTTCAACACCCGTCTATGAGTGAGAACATGCGATGTTTGATTTTGTGTTCTTGTGTCAGTTTGCTGAGAATGATGGTTTCCAGGTTCATCCATGTCCCTACAAAGGACGCGAACTCATCGTTTTTGATGGCAGCATAATATTCCATGGTGTATATGTGCCACATTTTCCCTGTCCAGTCTATCATCGATGGGCATTTGGGTTGGTTCCAGGTCTTTGCTATTGTAAACTGTGCTGCAATGAACATTCGTATGCATGTGTCCTTATAGTAGAATGATTTATAATCCTTTGGATATATACCCAGTAATGGGATTGCTGGCTCAAATGGAATTTCTATTTCTAGGTCCTTGAGGAATCACCACACTGTCTTCCACAATGGTTGAACTAATTTACACTCCCACCAACAGTGTAAAAGTGTTCCTATTTCTCCACATCCTCTCCAGCATCTGTTGTCTCCAGATTCTTTAATGATCACCGTTCTAAATGGCGTGAGATGGTATCTCAATGTAGTTTTGATTTGCATTTCTCTAATGACCAGTGATGATGAGCATTTTTTCATATGCTTGTTGGCCTCATGTATGTCTTCTTTTGTAAAGTATCTGTTCATATCCTTTGCCCATTTTTGAATGGGCTTGTTTGTTTTTTTCTTGTAAATCTCCTTTAGTTCGTTGTAAATTCTGGATATCAGCCCTTTGTCAGATGGGTAGGCTGCAAAAATTTTTTCCCATTCTGTTGGTTGCTGATTCACTCTATTGACTGTTTCTTTTGCCGTGCAGAAGCTGTGGAGTTTGATTAGGTCCCATTTGTCTATTTTGGCTTTTGTTGCCAATGCTTTTGGTGTCTTGGTCATAAAGTCCTTGCCTACGCCTATGTCCTGAATGGTTTTGCCTAGGTTTTCTTCTAGGGTTTTTATGGTGTTAGGTCTTATGTTTAAGTCTTTAATCCATCTGGAGTTAATTTTAGTGTAAGGTGTCAGGAAGGGGTCCAGTTTCTGCTTTCTGCATATGGCTAGCCAGTTTTCCCAACACCACTTATTAAACAGGGAATCCTTTCCCCATTGCTTGTTTTTATCAGGTTTGTCAAAGATCGGATGGTTGTAGATATGCTATGCTGCCTCCGAGGCCTCTGTTCTGTTCCATTGGTCTATATCTCTGTTTTGGTACCAGTACCATGCTGTTTTGATTACTGTAGCCTTGTAGTATAGTTTCATGTCTGGTAGTGTGATGCCTCCCACTTTGTTCTTTTTGCTGAGAATTGACTTGGCTATGCAGGCTCTCTTTTGGTTCCATATGAAGTTTAAGGTGGTTTTTTCCAGTTCTGTGAAGAAGGTCATTGGTAGCTTGATGGGGATAGCGTTGAATCTGTAAATTACTTTGGGCGGTATGGCCATTTTCACGATATTGATTCTTCCTAACCATGAACATGGAATGTTTCTCCATCTGTTTGTGTCCTCTCTTATTTCGTTGAGCAGTGGTTTGTAGTTCTCCTTGAAGAGGTCCTTTACGTTCCTTGTTAGTTGTATTCCTAGGTATTTTATTCTCTTTGTAGCAATTGTGAATGGCAGTTCATTCTTGATTTGGCTCTCTTTAAGTCTGTTATTGGTGTATAGGAATGCTTGTGATTTTTGCACATTGATTTTGTATCCTGAGACTTTGCTGAAGTTGCTTATCAGTTTCAGGAGATTTGGGGCTGAGGTGATAGGGTCTTCTAGATATACAATCATGTCGTCTGCAAATAGAGACAATTTGACTTCCTCCTTTCCTAATCGAATACCCTTTATTTCTTTTTCTTGCCTGATTGCTCTGGCTAGAACTTCCAGTACTATATTGAATAGGAGTGGTGAGAGAGGGCATCCTTGTCTAGTGCCCGATTTCAAAGGGAATTCTTCCAGTTTTTGCCCATTCAGTATGATATTGGCTGTCGGTTTGTCATAAATAGCTTTTATTATTTTGAGATACGTTCCGTCGATACCTAGTTTATTGAGAGTTTTTAGCATAAAGGGCTGTTGAATTTTGTCAAAGGCCTTCTCAACATCAATTGAGATAATCATGTGGTTTTTGTTTTTGGTTCTGTTTATGTGGTGAATTACATTTATAGACTTGCGTATATTGAACCAGCCTTGCATCCCCGGGATGAATCCTACTTGATCATGGTGGATAAGCTTTTTGATGTGCTGTTATAATCGGCTTGCCAGTATTTTATTGAAGATTTTTGCATCTATGTTCATCATGGATATTGGCCTGTAGTTTTCTTTTCTTGTTGAGTCTCTGCTGGGTTTTGGTATTAGGATGATGTTGGTCTCATAAAATGATTTGGGAAGGATTCCCTCTTTTTGGATTATTTGGAATAGTTTCAGTAGGAATGGTACCAGTTCCTCTTTGTATGTCTGGTAGAATTCGGCTGTGAACCCATCTGGGCCTGGGCTTTTTTTGGGTGGTAGGCTCTTAATTGCTGCCTCGACTTCAGACCTTGTTATTGGTCTATTCAGGGTTTCGACTTCTTCCTGGTTTAGGCATGGGAGGAGACTACTGTCCAGGAATTTATCCATTTCGTTCAGGTTTTCTAATTTATGTGCATAGAGTTGTTTGTAATAATCTCTGATGATGGTTTGAATTTCTGTGGCATCTGTGGTAATATCCCCTTTATCATTTTTTATTGCATCTATTTGGTTATTCTCTCTTTTCTTTTTTATTAGTTTGGCTAGTGGTCTGTCTATTTTGTTGATCTTTTCAAAAAACCAGCTCCTGGATTTATTGATTTTTTGTAGGGTTTTTCGTGTCTCTGTCTCCTTCATTTCTGCTTTGATCTTAGTTATTTCTTGTCTTCTGCTAGGTTTTGAGTTTTTTTGATCTTGCTCCTCTAGCTCTTTCAATTTTGATGATAGCGTGTCAATTTTAGTTCTCTCCTTTCTTCTCATGTGGGCACTTATTGCTATATATTTTCCTCTAGAGACTGCTTTAAATGTGTCCCAGAGATTCTGGTATGTGGTGTCTTCGTTCTCGTTGGTTTCGAAGAACATCTTTATTTCTGCCTTCATTTCAGTGTTTATCCCGTCACCATTCAGGAGAATGTTGTTCAATTTCCATGAGGATGTGCGGTTCTGGGTTGGCTTCTGAATTCTGAGTTCTAACTTGATTGCACTGTGGTCTGAGAGACTGTTTGTTATGGTTTCCGTTCTTTTGCATTTGCTGAGGAGTGATTTACTTCCAATTGTGTGGTCAATTTTAGAGTAGGTGTGATGTGGTGCTGAGAAGAATGTATATTCTGTGGATTTGGGGTGGAGAGTTCTGTAAATGTCTATTAGGTTTGCTTGTTCCAGGTCTGAGTTCAAGTCCTGGATATCCTTATTAATTTTCTGTCTCGTTGATCTGTCTAATATTGACAATGGTGTGTTGAAGTCTCCCACTATTAATGTGTGGGAGTCTATGTCTCTTTGTAAGTCTTTAAGAACTTGCCTTATGTATCTGGGTGCTCCTGTATTAGGTGCATATATATTTAGGATCGTTAGCTCTTCTTGTTGTATTGATCCTTTTACCATTATGTAATGTCCTTCTTTGTCTCTTTTGATCTTTGTTGCTTTAAAGTCTATTTTATCAGAGATGAGAATTGCAACTCCTGCTTTTTTTTGCTCTCCATTTGCTTGGTAAATCTTCCTCCATCCCTTTATTTTGAGCCTTTGTGTATCCTTGCATGTGAGGTGGGTTTCCCGGATACAGCACACTGATGAGATTTGGCTTTTTATCCAATTTGCCAGTCTGTGTCTTTTGATTGGGGCATTTAGTCCATTTACATTTAGGGTTAATATTGTTATGTGTGAGTTTGGTCCTGTCATTTTGATGCTAGCTGGCTGTTTTGCCCATTGGTTGATGCAGATTCTTCATTGTGTTGCTGCTCTTTGCCATTTCGTGCGTTTTTGGAGTGGCTGGTGCTGGTTGTTTTTTTCTATGTGTAGTGTCTCCTTCAGGAGCTCTTGTAAAGCTGGTCTGGTGGTGATGAAATCTGTGAGTACTTGCTTGTTCACAAAGGATTTTATTTTTCCTTCACTTATGAAGCTTAGTTTGGCTGGATATGAAATTCTGGGTTGAAAGTTCTTTTCTTTAAGGATGTTGAATATCGGCCCCCACTCTCTTCTGGCCTGTAGGGTTTCTGCTGAGAGATCTGCTGTCAGTCTGATGGGCTTCCCTCTGTGGGTAACCCGACCTTTCTCTCTGGCTGCCCTTAGTATTTTCTCCTTCATTTCAACCCTGGTGAATCTGATGATTATGTGCCTTGGGGTTGCTCTTCTAGAGGAATATCTTTGTGGTGTTCTCTGTATTTCCTGGACTTGAATATTGGCCTGCCTTGCTAGGTTGGGGAAGTTTTCCTGGATAATATCCTGAAGAGTATTTTCCAGCTTGGATGCATTCTCTTCGTCACATTCAGGTACACCTATCAAACGTAGATTAGGTCTTTTCACATAGTCCCATATTTCTTGTTGACTTTGTTCATTCCTTTTTACCCTGTTTTCTCTAATCTTGCCTTCTGGTTTTATTTCATTGAGTTGATCTTTGACTTCTGATATCCTTTCTTCTGCTTGGTCAATTCGGCTGTTGAAACTTGTGCATGCTTCGTGAAGTTCTCATGTTGTGTTTTTCAGCTGCATCAATTCACTCATATTCCTCTCTAAGTTGTCCATTCTCATTAGCATTTTATCAAGTCTTTTTTCAAGGTTCTTAGTTTCTTTGCATTGGGTTAGAACATGTTCTTTTACCTCACGGAAGTTTCTTATTATCCACTTTCTGAAAGCTGATTCTGTCATTTCATCACACTCATTCTCCGTCCAGTCTTGTTCCCGTGCTGGTGAGGAGTTATGCTCCCTTGTAGGAGGAGAGGTGTTCTGGTTTTGGGTGTTTTCATCCTTTTTGCGCTGGTTTCTTCCCATCTTTGTGGATTTATCCACCTATTGACTTTGTAGTTGCTGTCTTTCTGATTTTGGTAATTTTAAGTCTGCAGCAGCTGAACTCATAAACCCCCTTTCTTCCCCCCAGGTGTTCTGGCCCAGGGAGTTAGGGCTTTATGCTTTTCAGCTGTGTTGCTACCGTTTTCCCTGCCCACAAGGTGGCAGTCTAGTCACAATCAGCCTGCAGAGGCTTCGCTGAGCTGCTGTGGGCTCCGCCCAGCTTCCGTGTGAACTTCCCTGCAGTCCTGTTTATATGGGTGTAGGTAGAACTGCTTCTGCTATGCTGGCCCGCCCCTGTAGTGACAGAGTCTCTGTAGTGGCGGGTTGTCTTGGTTACAGCAAATTGAACTGATGTAGTAAAAGTTGGCATCCTTGTCTTGTTTTTGATTATAGGAGAAAGTCTTTCATCCTTAAGCATGATATGAAAGTTTTTCATGAATGCCTTTTATCATGTGAAGGAAGTTCTCTTTTATTCCTGATTTGTTGAGTGTTTTTACCATGGTAGGCAATTGGATTTTGTCGAAGGCTTTTTCTGTATCTATTTGTAAGAATGTGATGTATTAGGTTGATTTTCATATGTTGAACTAAATACGTATTCCTGGAATAAATTCCCCTTGGTCGTGGAGTATAATATTTTAATATGCTGTTAGATTCAGTTTGATAGTTGTTGATATTTTTGAGAATTTTTACATCTATATTCATAAGTGATAATGATCTATAATTTTCTTGTGATATTTTTGTCTGGCTGTGATATCAGTTTAAGGCTGGCCTCATAGAATGAGTTAGGAAATGTTGCATCCTCTTCTAATTTTTGGAATATGTTAAGATGTATTTGTTTTATTATTATTATTTTTTTTTTTGAGATGGAGTCTCACTGTGTCACCCAGGCTGGAGTGCAGTGGTGTGATCTCAGCTCACTGCAACCTCCGCCTCCTGGGTTCAAGTGACTCTCCTGCCTCAGCCTCCTGAGTAGCTGGATTACAGGCATATGCCACCACGCCCAGCTAATTTTTGTATTTTTAGTAGAGATGGGGTTTCACCATGTTGGCTCAGGTGATCTGCTCACTTCGGCCTCCCAAACTGATAGGGTTACAGGCGTGAGCCGCCACTCTCGGCCTTATGTTAATTATTTTTAAATGTTTGGTACAATTCACCAGTGAAGTCATCTGATCCTGGACTTTGCTAGGAGGTTTTTGGTTACTGATTCATTCTCTTTACCTATGTCTCATCAGATTTTTCACTTCTTGAATCATTTGGGTAGTTTTTGTGTTTCTAGGAAGTTGTCCATTTTATCTAGGTTGTCTAATTTGTGGTGGACAATTGTCCATAGTATGTTTTATACTACTTCATATTTCTGTAAGGTTGCTAGTAATGTCCCCACATTGTATTTCATTTTAAAACTACTTAATTGATATGTAATTGACACATAAAAAAGCTCTATACATTTAATGTTAATGATAAGGGCATAAATGTATCCATTACTTCCCAAAGAGTCCTCCCTTTCCCTTTATTATCATTGTGTGTGTGTGGTAAGAACACTTAACATATCTACTGTCTTAGCAACGTTTAGATATATAATACATGATTGTTAGCTATAGATATTATGCTGTATATTAGTGTATTAGATAGGGAAAAAACACAAGGTGTTCTTCCTACTCTCACACACTCCACTCAACACAACACAGAACACTTTTGTGACCAAAATGTGTAGGCTTTTTTCCCTAAACATCAAACAGTTCTGCAACAGACACAAACAGAGTGTCTTATAATTCAATTCAATTATGACACTCTCTACCTGGAGTTATAGTCAAATTCTACAGGTCGAGGGGTCAGTCCCACAAGACAGCCCCCCACATCTAATGCAAGTTGAAAGCTCCAGATTGTTTTACATGTGCTTCTGACCTACCAGCTAATAATCAGGATTTTTCATGACCCTTTCCTCAGGTACAATTAATTTGTTAGGGTGACTTACAGAATTCAAGAAAACACTTACATTTAATGGTTTATCATATTAATAAAGGATATGACAAAGGGTATAGTTGAACGTCAAAGTGAAGACATACATGGGGTGAGGTCTGGAAGGTTTCTGAGTGCAGGAGCTTCTGTCCCCATGTAGTTAGGGTGGGCCACCTTCCTGCCATGTGTTCATCAGCCCAGAAGCTCTCCTAATTCTGTAGTTCAGGGATTTTTATAGAGGCTTCATCACACAGGCACAAATGATTATTAACTCAATCTCCAGCCCCTTTCCCCTTTCCAGAGCATGGGGAGGAGTAAAGCTGAAAGTTCCAAGCTTCTAATTACAGCTTGGTCTTTCTGCTGACGAACCCCCATCGAGGAGCCCACCAAGAGTTGCTTCATTAGAATAAAAGACAGTCCTATCACCCAGGAAATTCCAAGGGATTAGGAGCTCCATATCCAAGACTAAATATTAGATCAAAAGATATACCTAGCCTGCTGCTACTCAGGAAATTACAAGGGTTTTAGGAGCTCTGTGTCAAAAACCTGAGGTAGAGACCAAATATATATTGCTTATATCAGAATGTCATAAGTCTCCAGAATTTATTTATATTACATTCTGAAACTTTGTGCTCTTTAACCATTACATTCCCATTTCTTGCTCCCCCAGACCCTGTCAACCACCATTTACTTTCCACTTGTATGAGGTTGACTATATCAGATTTCTCATATAAGTGAGGTCATATGATATTTGTCTTTTTGTGTCTAGCTTATTTCACTCAGTACAACATGCTACAGGTCCATTTATGTTGTCGTGACTGGTAGGATTTTCCACTTTTTTAAAGCCTAAACAATATTCCTCTGTGTGTGTGTGACATTTTCTTTATCCATTCATCCATTGACACACTTTTAGGTTGTTTCTGTGTCTTAGCTATTGTGAGTAGTGCTGCAATGAACACGAAAGACAGGTAAGTTACCTCATAGTACCTTCACTTCAGGATGCTTCTACTCATGGCAGAAGGTGAAGGGGAGCCAGCGTGTGTAGAGATCACATGGTGAGAGAGGAAGTGAGAGAGAGAAAGGGAAGTGCCAGGCTCTTTTTAACAACCAGCTCTCCTGGGACTTAGTAGAGCAGGAACTCACTCACCCGCTCCCTGAGGGAGGGTATTAATCTCTTCATGAAAGATCTGCTACCATAACCAAAACACTTCCCATTAGGCTGCACCTCCAAGATTAGGCATCAAATTTAACATCAGCGTTTTAGGGACAAGCATCCAAACTATAGAATCTTTTGTTAAGATCAATGTTTCTATGGAGATACAGGGGCTGGATCCTCCTATTCTGCAATTGTGCATTGTGCTGATGTGTTCTCTACTTCCTAATTTCAGTAACTTGGGTCTCTTCTTTCTTTTTTTTTTAATACAGTCTAGCTAGAGGTTTGTCAATTTTCTTAATCTTTTGGAGGTACCAACTTCTGGTTTCATTCAAACTCTCTATTTCTTTTCTATTCTCTATTGATTTTATCTCTGCTCCCATATTTACCCTACAGTTCTGCAGAATACCAGAACTCATTCCTTCTATACAGCTATAATTCTGTATCCAGGATTTTTATGTAGTGCTCTTTTACAACTTCTATATCTATTGATATCCTCACTTAGTTGAGATAATAGTTCTCCAGGCTTCCTTTAGTTCTTTGTTCACTTTGTTATATCCAAGCGAGTTGTTAGGAAAGCGCCACACTCTGAAATCTGATTATGAGTCCTTTATTGCTGGCGACTGAGAGTCAGCTCACACTCAAAAATCTCTCGGACCTGAGCAAGGGGCTTGATTCCTTTTTATACCTTGCTTAAGAAAGGGGAGGGGGAGCCTAGCTGAAGCAGAATTTGCAGAAGCAGAACAAGCAAGTTAGATAAGGAGGCTGGTAACTAGGAGGCAGGAGGTTCCCATGATTGCTGGTTACCAAGGATAGTATACATAAGTGGTTCCCATGATTGCTGGTTACCAAGTGGTGGCGGGGAGGGGGGGTGTATTCAGTACTTGCCATATAATCAATCAAGGGGGAATTCACAACAGTAAGTGGGTTTGCTAAGCAGGATATGGTTACAATGGTTATATGTTTCTATAACTCTAAGTACAACATGACCCAGCACAGGAACATGACCCAGATATGCACTCAAAGGAGAAATGGCAGGAGGGGTGAGACAGAGGTTAAGATGGAGTCTGTCTGGCTCTCAGCAAAATAGATTCTGTCTGGCTAACACAGGATAGGTTAACACAATTATTTCCCTTAGCTCTTTGAGCATATTTAAGACTGTTTATTTATAGTCTAAAGTCTTTTTTTAATATGGCAAATGTCTAGATTTACTTGGGGACTATTGCTATTTTTTTTCTTTCTGTGAATGAACCATACTTTCTTACTTTTTTGTGCCTCTAATCTGTTGAAAATGGGACATTTATATTATCATAGTATGGTAACTTTATAAATCAGGTTATCTCTTTTCCCTGGGTTTTTTTTGTTGCTATTTGTTGTAGGTTGTAATTTTTTGTTTGTTTAGTGATTTTTCTGATCTATTTTTAAAGATTATATTCTTTGTCATTTTTGGTCCCTGAAATCTCTGTTCTGTTTTCTCAGTGGTCAGTTAATGATTAAACATATTTTTAAAAATATCTAAAGTTAAAAAAATGTTTTTAGTTATCTTACAGTCTTTGTAGATTGGCTCTGTGTTGGTGCACTCTTTCAGTGCTTAGCTTGGCCATTTACATCTCTGCATAGTCCTTCATTTCCTGCTTGCTAGAGCCTAAGGTAAAGGTCAGGTAGAAGTGAAATCTTTGAGTTTTCTCCAGTGTTTTCTGAGCAGGTGTCTCTTGCATGGCTTCTGGTTTCCCTTTTGTATACAGGAGCTTTTTAAATCCCTTACTCCCCACATATCTCCTTCACTAGCATTTTCCCCCAGGATCTTTGGTCTGTCTATGGCTTGTTCTATTATCTCTTATCCTAGGAGGCTGCAGCCTGTATGTCTGCCTTTAAATGCTTTCAACAAAAGTTTAAAGGCAGGCAAAAAAAAAAAAAGCAACCTCTGAGCTAACCCCTCTGGGAGCCTTCAGACAGGTCAAAACACAAAACCACATTTATGTGAGAACAGTGTCCAAATTGCCTCTCTGGCTACAGCAAGCCACACCAGGAACACAAGCAGCTGTCCCTATGGCCGCCTCCTAGCTAGCTGGTGTATGTTGTAGGCAGTTAAGATGTCATAATGTTCTCTCATTGAAATTTAGTACCTTTTAAAAATTAAGTGTTCCCTTTATTGTTGTAATTCTTAAATTATAATCTATCTTCCAAAATATTTGATTCTGATTGTTTTTTCTTTAATGGAGTTTTGGAGTTTCCTCCTCTGCCATTTTCAGTGATGTCACTCACTTGAGAAATTTTAAACATAAGCCTACCCACACAGAGAGATGAAGTTGTATTTCACATTAATTGACTGGTCAAATGAATATTATGTAGATAATTTTGAAGTCTCAAACAAGTAATGAGCCTAGGTACATTACTGAAACAAGCAAATCCCTGGAATAACCTACTTTCACCTTAGGACATAAAGAATTCCTACAGCTGAAATTTAAAGGAAAATAAGTACCTCATAGTCAAAAATCACAAAACACCCTAGAGTAAATTAAATCATAGGGTCAAGTTCCTGAAAAATCAAAATTCCCAGGAACCTCATATTTTAGAATTTTTATAACATGTAATATGAAATATTATAATAGGCTCCTAAGTGAAAAAGCATTAAAATTATTAACAAAGTACCAACAAAAAATCCAAATATATTGTAAAATTAAATATAAACTTTTTGCATAGAAAAATGATATACTAATTGAAATGGAAACCATAAAGAATATTAAAACCAAATAAAAAGGAGTTTAAGTGGAATTTAGAATTGAAATTTATTCTGCAGTTAGCATTAAGACACAAAATATTACAAGTAGAAAGGAAAGAGAACATGAGGCAGAGGCACCATTTCAAGAGACAATGGTTGAGGGTTTTTTAGAACTGATGAAAGACAGAACCACATCAAAAACCCCAGTGAATCACAAGCAACTGAGTAAAAAGATACATACATTTAACACATCATAGTATAATTGGGTACAGTAAACTCATATACAGAATATTAATAGGAGCTAAAGAAAAATAATTTGCCTTCAAAGTAATACCAATTATACATGCAGCTAATAATCAATAGTAGTAGTGAAAAACAGAAAACAACCAAATTAAGTACTAAATGTAAAAGAAACAAACCTGTTAATCTAGAATCCTACCTCCAGAGAATAAGAGGGAAAAAATTATTATCATGAATCTAGCCTTCTCTTAGGTACTGGGAAATACACAGTTAGTCTAGCAGCTAACTCTTAGGTACTGGGAAATACACAGCAAGGAATAACAGGTGAAATAAATTATAAATATTCAATCAGACAAATCCTGAATGTGGACATTATGCAAAACAATCAGTCTGGGAACTTAAAAACGTCAGTGTCACCAAAAAAAGTTGAAGGGAACAACTGTTGTAGATTAAATAAGATTTAAGAAATATATCAATAACTTCTTAGTCATCCAGACAGCTAAAAAAATGTATCAATAACTAATAGCTAATAGAAAGCATTATCTGTGATTGGAACATGGTTTGTAAAGGGAGCTATAAGCCACATTTTGGAACAATTTGAAAAATTTAAATATGGAGTGTATTTCAAATCTAAGGAATTATAGTTAAACTTATTAAGAGAGTTATAGTGGCATTTTAGTTATTTAGGAGACTGTTAATATACTTTGAAGATGCATAACAAATTATTTAGGGATTACATGTTACAATGTAATTTACTTTGAATTGTTTAGCAAAAAAAAAAAAATATTAAAAATGATGAATAGCAAGATCCAGGTATAGATGTATATCTCAAAATAGTAATAATTATTGAATCCAGGTGAGTGTATAGGTGATTGTTATTCTTTCTATTTTATGTATGATCTAAGATGTTTATAATTTTTTAAAAATGAAAAAAATTAGATTGAAATAAAACCATTTTTAGATAAACGGCAATAGAGAGGTTTGCCAAAAACAATTTTACAAAAAGGAATTTTAAAATTTTACTTTGGAGGAAAGGTGAAGATTTGAGATGCAGGGAGGAGTGAACAGCAACAAAAGTAGTAAAGACACATAAATCTAAAGTAATACTGACTTAAAACAATGATGTCTTGTAAGATAAAAACATGGCAAAAATTAAATATATTACAATACAATAATGTAAGACGAGGGATGATTTCAGTTAAAAATGTCATGAGTATGGGAGGAGGGTTACAAGAGTGATTTGGCTTAATTTTTTTAGATAAAAATGTATACGGTAATTAACTACTAAAGTAATAGAAGTAGGGTGTAACATTTTTGAAGTAGCAGATTTTTAAAATATGGAATGAGGAAAAATACTCAAATCAATTCAAAATAAAGAAAGGAGAAAAAAAGCAGATGAGGTTAGGAAGGTAGAAAGCACAAAATAAAATGGAAATACATTTGAATATATTATTTGTTACAAAAATGTAACCTGATTAACACTCAATGAACAAGGAATTTCAGACTGGATGAAAAAAGAATCCAAGTATATTTGGTTTACAAAAGAGATGCCTGAAACAAAGATACAGAATGATTGAAAGTATGTTAATTTAAAATGATACACCATGCTAACTAATTGAAAACCTTGCGTAGTCTACTAAATTTGAAAAAATAGAGTTTGATCAAGATGGTACCTTCATAATGATAAAATGTTTAATTCATCAAGAATGCCTAACAAATGTTTTGTTTACCTAAAAATATAGCTTTAAAATATATATACAAAAATTCAAAGAATTACCTGAAATAGATATGTCCATGATCATGGTGAGAGAGTTAAAGACTAAAATTGTTACATCAAGGAGCAAAAAACAAGTGATAGAAGATTTCAACAACACAGTAAGCTTGATTTCATGAATGCATGTAAAACACTGCACCTAACAATTGCAGAATATGCATTGCTTAAAACAAAAATGGAACATTTTACTGAAAGTGACCACAGAAAGGGTTATAGAACAAATCTCAACAAATTTCAAAGGATTGTTATATAGATCACATTCTTTGACTATAATGCAAGTAAGTTAGGAATCAATCACAAAATGACAACTAGAAACAAAAAAAATGTTTTGAAATTTAGGCAGTCTTGAAAATAATTTACTCATTAAAGAAGTCAGATCGAGCTTATAAAATGCTTACAACTGAACCATAATAAAAAGATTTTACAACAACCTCATTAACATCTTGGGGTTAAATGTGAATCAGGCTTGGCTCTCACAAACACATTACATTTTCAGGACAATGCTATGAGGTTTTCCATTTTGTAAACAAAGAAACTGTGTCTTCACAAAGGTGAGAACAAAATGTCTCAATATGCCTCACAATATTCCCCATGTTTTAAACTCAATCATTGTTTTCTGGCAACAAAAATAATAAATGCTTGTTGTAAATGAAATCCAACAATACAAAAGTATACATCCCATGGATCTTCCCTTCTTCTTCCTCCTTATAGAAAATACTGTGGATTTTTAGGTTAACAATATATCTGATTTGTCGTTCCTTTTTAAAAAGTTAACAATGTCTCTTTCCTGTTTTCCATTTCATATACAAATCTCATGTCTTCTTTTAAAAGACTGCCTAATTTTCATTTCTATGGGAGGTTTACTTAATCATTCCCCTGAGTGAGGGACATTGTACTTGTTTCCCATTTTCACTACTGCAAACTACCTACAACAGTAAACCTTCTCCTTATACAACTTGGACTTGAGAAAGAAGTATATCTACATGAAAAGATCTAGACCAAAACTTTTACCAGAAGTCCTGAAGATTGTATTTTACTGTTTGTTTCAAATCTTCTGAATGTTAGTGTTAATTTACATTCCTGCCAACAATGTATTACAAAGTCTGATTCCTATACGTTTTAAAATACTGGTTATCCTTTATATTTTTAATTTTTAAATAAGTTTGATAGGGAAAAAAACTATTCTTTTCAGGATAATTCATTTAAATGGTCACATAGCTTTTCAGCCTATGATTTTGACATGATTGAGCCAATTCATATTGGTGACCATTTAAAATTATCATTTTTTCCACATAATAATGCAATAATGAACATTGTAGTAGGATGAAAAATTGTTTCCCAAATGATACTCACATCCTGATTCCTGGAAACTACAAATGTTACCCTATATGGCAAAAAAAAAAAAAAAAAAAAAAGTCTTTGCAGATGTAATTAACTTAAGGATTTTGAGATAGGAGATTATCCTGGATTATCAACAGGGCTTTAATGTTTATAAGTGTCTTTATAAGAGACAGGCAGAAGGAAATTTCACACAGAAAAAAAGGCAGTGTGACAAAAGAGGCAGAGATGCCCTATTGATAATCCAGGATAATTTCCTATCTCAAAATCCTTAAGTTAATTACATCTGCAAAGACCCTTTTTTGCCATATAAGGTAACATTTGGTGCCACAAGCTAATTAATGCCAGCAGCCACCAGAAAAGGCAGGAAAGGAATTATTCCCAAGAACCTCTGGAGATAGTGTGGCCCTGCCAACACCTAGATTTCAGATTGGCAGTAGTGATTTTGGATTTCTTCCCTCCAGAACTGTAAGAGAATTCATTTCTGTTGTTTTAAGCCTCCTGTTATACAGAAAGTTGTTAAATCAGCAATAGGAACTAATATAAAAGTTTTCTTTTAAATTCAGCTTTTATTTTAGATACAGGGGGTACATGTGTAGGATTGTTATATGGGTATATTGGACCCAGGTAGTAAGCACAGTCCCCAATAGGTAGTTTTTCAACCCACACCTCACCTTCCTCCCTTCCCTGCCTAGTCATTGCAGTATCTTTTGCTCCCATGTTTATGTGTGTGTGTAGCAATGTTTAGCTCCCACTTACACTTATATAAGAACATGCAATATGTGGTTTTCTGTTCCTGCATTAATTTGCTTAGAATTATGGCCTCCAGCTCCATCTATGTTGTTGCACATGTCATGATTTCATTCTTTTTTATGGCTGTGTAGTATTCCATGGTATATATGTATCATATTTTCTTTATCCAATACACCATTGTTGGGTACCTAGATTGATTACATGTCTTTGCTATTGTGAATAGCATGGCAATGAACATACAAGTGCATATGTCTTTTTGTATAATGATCTACTTTCCTTTGGGTATATACCCAGTAATGGAATTGCCACATTGAATGGTGGCTCTGTTTTAAGTTCTTTGAGAAATCTTGAAAAACTGCTTTCCATAGTGGCTGAACTAATTCACATTCCTACCAACAGTGTCTAAACATTCCCTTTTCTCTGTAGGTTTGCCAGCATCAGTTTTGTTTTTGTTTGTTTGTTTTGTTTTTTTCTTTTTGGTTTTTGTTTTTGACTTTTTAATAATGACTCTGACTGGTATGAGATGATATCTCATTGTAGTTTTGATTTGCTTTGCACTGATGATTAATGATGCTGAGTATTTTTCATGTTTGTTGGCTGCTTTTATGTCTTCTTTTGAATATTTCTACATAGCAATAACATCCAGGCTCAGAGTCAAATCAAGAATGCAATCACATTTACAGTATCCACAAAGAAAGTGAAATACCTAGGAATATAGCTAACCAAAGAGGTGAAAGATCTCCACAAGGATAACTATAAAACATGCTGAAATAAATCAAAGATGACACAAATAAATGGAAATCAAACATCCCATGCTCATGGACTGGCAGAATCAGTATCATTAAAATGGCTATATTGGCCAAAGCAACTTACAGACTCAATGCTATTCCTATCAAACTGCCAATTTCATTTTTCACAGAATTAGAAAAAATCTGTTTTAAAGAACAAACCTAGAGGCATCACACTGGCTGACTTCAAACTATATCATAAGGCTACTAACCAAAACATAATGGTACTGGAACAAAAACAGACACATAGGTGAGTGGAACAGAATAGAAAACTCAGAAATAAAGCTGCATACCTACAACCATCTGATCTTTGACAAACTTGACAAAAACAAGCAATGGGGAAAGGATTCCCCATCCAATAAATAGTGCTGGGATAACTGGTGAATCATATGCAAAAGAATGAAACTAGACTCTTACTTTTCACCATATACAAAAATTAACTGAAGATGGATTAAAGATTTAAATGTAAGATATCGAACTATAAAAATCATAGAAGAAAATGTAGGAAATATTCTTCTTGACATTGGCAAGTCTTCTGCATAGCAAATGAAACTATCAACAGAGTAAACAAACAACCTACAGAATGGGAGAAAATATTCACAAACTATGCATCCAACAAAGGTCTAATATCCAGAATCTATAAGGATATAAAACAAGTCAACAAGCAAAAGCCAAGTAACCCCATTTAAAAAGTGGACAAAAGACATTAACAGACACTTTTATTTTCATTTGTCAAAGTATACGTTTTCTGTGCACTATCTGACTCATTCTTACACAGAATGAATAGGTTTGCCCTCTTTCTTCACTCTCAGATACTGTGATTACAACACAGGGTCCTACAGGACTATATGTGTGCATGTCTGTGCACGGAGAATGAAGTGTAAATCTTAAGGAACATGTGAGGACAAGTAAAGCAAAATGAGTAAAGGGTATGAAAAGAATTGTAATAAAATAAGAAATAAAGACTGACCAACTAAAATGTTAAGCTATCTTCATATTTACATGTAATGAAAAAAAATACTGGTTTTCATCTATGACATTTGTGAAGTTTTTCATTTCAATTATTTGACACATGAAATGAGAGAAGATGAGTAAACAGGTGTGTTGATAACTTCTCTAAAGACTGCAATATGATATGATTTTTATGCAAGAATAATTTTAAGTAAGTATCAATGAACATAAAATGTTCATACTTTTATGTCTAGTGCTTTCACTTTCAGAAATAAATCATTAGGAAATTAAGTGGACAGGTGGAATAAGACAAAATGTGTATATGAGAATGTTTTTCACAGCTTAAGATATTAGGCAGTCTCTGTTTATTATTTCATGCTAACAGCAAAAAAGGTGACTGACAGTTTATCTTAATGGTAGCACTAATAAGTGCTATAGGTATCAATTAAGCCACCAATACTAGGGAGCTGTAAGAGCTTCTAAAAGGAAAGCAGATGATAATTAAAAGTGACAGTATGTATTAGTCCATTCTCATGCTGCTATGAAGAAATACTCGAGACTTGGTAATTTATAAAGAAAAGAGGATTAATTGACTCACAGTTCTGCAGGGATTGGGAGGCCTCAGGAAACTTACAATCATGGCAGAAGGGGAAGCAAACACATCCTTCTTCACAAGGTGGCAGGAGGGAAAAGTGCTGAGCAAAGGGGAAAAAGCCTATTATAAAACTGTTAGATCTCACAAGAATTTACTTACTGTCACAAAAACAGCAGCATGGGGATAATCAATTACCATGATTCAGTCACCTCCCACTGGGTCCCTCCCACAACACATGGGGATTATGGGAACTACAGTTCAAGATGAGATTTGGGTGGGGATACAGCCAAAACATATCACAGTGTGTCCACCTAATTAGGCTTATACTCAAATATTAGATATCAGTGGCTTCCCTCCTCTCTGGTTAATTTTATAAGTGTAACAAAAACTGCTTCACATTCTCTAAACCTATCATTGCATGACACCAATAAAGCAAAGAATTAGGTTTGGGCCCCTAGTATCTGTAGAGGACAGCAAAAGATACAACAGGGAAGAGTTCTCAGGGTCTATACCTTTCCATCCTGTCGAAGCCAGGACATCTACTTCATGCATGAAGAGCTGCTATTTGAAAGACAAAGCCCAGGAATCTTTATCTTCCTACTGAGTAGTAATTATATAATCAGCACCACGCTAGACACTGGGTTGAAGTGATAAAATGCACAGACATAATTTGATAGTGACCGTGAAAATTAGAAGGGATCATGGATTTCACTACTGTCTTTTACTGTTTCATTCTTCTTCTAGTGTAGCACTACCTTAAAGAGATTAAAATATGATATCTGACTTTAAATATGTAACTGTTTATAATGAAGCTACAATAATTAGTTTGGTGATGAATTAATAATAGAACAGTAGAACAGACTAGAATATACCAACTGACCAAAATAGAGATATTTAATATATGATAAAAATGGCCTAACTGTGGGCAAAAGATGGATTCTTCAAAAAATCATATTTAGAGAGTGATGACAGGGAAAATGGTGGCGTAGGAAGTGTTAAGAATCCATCTCTCCATGTAGACAACAATTGTACTTCAGGAAACTAGAAACTGTCTGATGTGACTCTTTTGGAAATCTTGATTCTACTTGAACTCTTTCAGCTTCCAGGGGAAAATATTGCTGGTAAACTGTAGTGATTATCAGTTCATTTTAGCTGTCAGTGCAATAGGAGCTACTCATACTCCAGCCCCCTTCCAAGCCCCATGTCAGTGTAGGGACAGCAACCTGTGTCTCTGGCATGGCTTGTTAGAGTTACAGTGCATAATAAGGCCATTGTCCTCCAAATATCAACGTTTTGTGTTCTGTTATGGATAGCTGATTCTGATTGCTGAGGTGCAGGTAAATAATCCTGGCAACTGTCGTTCTACCCCTCACCAGCTGAAGTGGCTTCCAGAGGATTTCAGGGAGCCTCATCATTTTTTTTTTTTTTTTGGACATTCAAAAACAACTGCATATACAGGGTAATTTAGAAAGGCACTATGTATGCCCAAGGAAAGATACAGTCCCAGAAAATACCTGAGAAGATTGTGACTATTCCATCATTTTAACCCTCATGAGTAAAGCTCCCAACAGACGTGTTAGACTTTTTATGCTACCTGACAGCTATTTTTCACAAGTCTCTCATGTAATGTGAACAATAAATATATTTTTATTATTATTGTTTGAGACAGAGTCTCACTCTGTTGCCCAGGTTGGAATACAGTGGCGTGATCTCAGTTCCCTGCAACCTCTACCTCCTGGGTTCAAGTGATTCTCATGCCTCAGCCACCCAAAAAGCTGGGATTACAAGTGTGTGCCACCATTCCTGGCTAATTTTTGCATTTTTATTAGAGACAGTGTTTAGCCATGTTGGCCAGGCTGGTCTCAAACTCCTGGCCTCAACCTATTGGCCTATCTCAACCTCTCAAAGTTCTGGGTATTTTTGTTACTTTAAGTTGCCCAGATTTGGGGGCCATTTGTTACTGCAATATAATGTAGAACATCATTACAATTATAGAACATATTAAAATAATAGGATTCCATTTTTTACCTTTCATATGAACAAAAATAAAAGTTGGATAATTTCCAGTGCTGACAAGGTGTTTCTGAAACAGACAGTTTCATTTTTTTAAATATTCTTTTTTTCATTGAGAAATAAAAATTATATAAGTGTATGATGTCCAACATGATGTTTTGATATACAGATACATTGTGGAATGACTAAATCAAACTAATTAGCACATCTGTTCCACCTCATGAGTTTGTCACAAATTAACAAATCTCCTATACTCATATATTTGGGTTATATCTATGTTTTCCTATTATAAACAATTCTGTGAGGAACATCCCTGTGGGAAATTTCTAGTACTAAATGATACATTTCACTTGTGTATTTTTTATTTGTGTCAGCCCAGTTATAGTTCTTCCCCTGTTTCACCGAGCAAGATTATCTGGGTGAATTCTAAGATATGGAGAAAAGATCTTGAAAATCTGGAGATTATGCAGGTGCTTGTGTTTGCTGATGCTGGGATCAATTCTGTTTTTCTGTTTATCTACACTTTGAGTGCACTCTCTCCAAGGTGTTTTTTCTTTTCTAAAGTCAGCCCCATAGATGAAGGAATAGCAGAGTATTAATATTCTTGTAGCTAAATTGATTTGCACATCCTTAGCTATTTCCTTAGGGAAACATTCTAGAAGTAGAATTCCTGGCTCAAACAATCTCTGTTAAATAACTCTTAGTTGTATTTAAAAAATTACAATCGCCTTCTGTCACTTTCTCTATAGTGGCACAGAAACGCTTATCCAGTGATCAAGTACCTGAACATCGAAGAGAAGTAGAATTTAAATGGCCTTGAGAGACTTGTGAAAAATAGCTGTCAGGTAGCATAAAAAGTCAAAAATTCCTCAAGTAGCATAGATTAAAAAGTCAAAAATTTTAGTGTCAGCTGCAATATATAAAGAGCTTAGAAGTCATCACTCCCAAATTTAAATAAGAAAAAGCTAACAAACTAAAAACAAATGGCCTATTTTTTGGACCTATTAGAGAACTAAGGTCATAGGCAAACCAATACTACAAAATCTGGAGAAACAGTACATTCAGAGTCAAAGCTGAAATCGGCTTATATAGAATAAAATTTACTAGAGCCATAAACTGGTAAGGACACTTAAATGTTAATTTAATGAATTGCTTACACTGACTGTACAGCAGCAGGAGAGTGAGAAGTTCAGGGAGTCAGTCTCATAGGGGCTTTTTATGGATTTAAACTTCAGGAAACTCCCTCAGTTCTTACGTTGAAGAACCAAGAATTATCTCCTTGTGAATCTGGCAGAGGGAGAGGAAATACAACTATTTTTAAGTACACCCAGAGCATTCTCCATACAACTGACTACTCTTAAGGGAGACAAACTACTGGAGCCTTGTCCCACCTGGGGACAGGCATTTCACCAATTCCAACTCCACCTAGCATTCTTGTCTCACCTTAAGAGGAAAAAAGTTAAGAAACACTTGTGAGGGCACAGGCCAAAGGAAAATATCCAATTCTAGCCCCTTCTACATTTCCTGTCTCACTTAAGGTTAACAAAAAAATGAGAAGCACTTGTGAATGTCACTAAATGGGCAAAAGTTCACGAAAACACTGAAACCTAAAAATAAGACCATGAAATACTTCTCCTTCCCATCTCCTCCCACCTCCATTTCTACTACATCAATAAGGCTACTGTATTATAGCAGGATATTAAAACAGAAGAAACTGTACATATCAGACCATATTTAAGAAGTCTCTAGGGAAACCCAATGATAACAGGGAAGACTAAAGCAAGGACATGAGAAGAAAATTAAGCTATAGCAAACAATAAACACAGCCTAACTGCTAGCCAGACTAAAGGCCTACTTACCTCAATTTCTTTTATCCAGTACATCATATTGATCTTTCAACAAGAAAATACAAGTATACTAACAGAAAAATACTAAGGAATCAAGACCTAGAGTAAGTATCAGAATTAGTTTGGTATATGGCAGAGACTTTGGAATTATCTGACCAGGAATTTAAAACAACTATGATTAATATGCTAACTGCCCTAATGGAAAATGCAGACAACATGCAAGAACAGATGGTTACTGTAAACACTCAAATTGAAAGTCTAAGAAAGAAACAAAAGAAAACTGCCAGAAATAAAAAACAGAAATGAAGAGTGCCTTTGATGGGTTCCCCAGTAAACTGGACATGGCTGGAAGTAGAATCAGTGAGCTTGAAGAAATGACAATTGAAACTTCTAAAACAGAATGCAGAGATAAAAGAGGAGAAAGATGGAACAGAGTATCCAAGAACTGTAGTACAATTACAAAACGTGTAACCTATATGTAATAGGAATAACAGAGAAGGAAGGGAGAATGGAACAGAGATATTTGATGTCAGAATGGCTGAGAATTTTTCAAAATTAATTACATACAACAATCCACAGATCTAGGAAACTCAGAGACCATGGAGTAGGATAAAAATCAGAACATCTACACCAGTTATATTATATTCAACCTGCAGAAAATCAAAGACAAAGGGAAAATATTTTAAAAGCCAAATTAAACAATTACCTACAAAGCAGCAGGGATAAAAATTGAATTCAGATTTTTTTTTTCAGAAACCGTAGAAGCAAGAAGAGAGTGGAGTAACATATTTAAAGTGTTGAAGGAAAAAAAAAAAAAAAACACCAACATAGAATTCTATGAAATTACCCTTCTAATCTAAAAAAAGACATTCTGGATATTCTCAAATAAAAATTGAGAAAATTTGTTCCCAATAGACCTGGCTTGTAAAGATATCAGTAGACAATCTCCAGACAGAAGGAAAATTATGCAGGTCAGAAATTCAGATTTACATAAAGAAAAGAAGCGTGTTAGACAAGGAATAAATGAGAGGAAAATTAAATCTTGCATTTTTCTTATTAATTTATTTAGCAGATAACAGTTTGTCCAAAACAATAATGTTAGCAACAATGTATGTGGTCATTACAACTTATAGATAAGTGTAATAAATGACGACAATGGTATAAAGGATTGGAGGGACAAATTAGAAATACCCTGTTATAAAAGTACTTCTGTCGAGGGAAATTTTTAAATAACCTAAAAAATATGAAAATACAACTTATCAAAGTTGTGGGATGTAGCAAAGCAGTGCTTAAAAAGAAGTTTATAGCATTTAATTAATATATTAGAAAAGAAGATCTATAATCAGTAATCTAAGCTTCTAAGGAAGCTATACAAAGAAGAGCAAATTAAATTCAAATTAATCAAGAGTTAAAAACTAGGCAGAAATCAAAGATATTTAAAATAGGAAATCAATGGAAAAACTCAATGAAAAGAAAAGCCAATTCTTTGAAAAGATTTAAAACATTTATAAGTGTCTAGGCTATGAAAAAGAGAGAAGGCACAAATTGTTAATATCAGAAATAAAGGAAGGCCCATCACTACTCTCCTGTTGACATTAAAAGATAATACAAAAATATTATGAACAACTTTGTCCAAAACTTTGATAACCTAGCTGGAATGGAATTATTCCTTGAATGACACAATCTACCAAAACAAACCCAGGGAGAAAGAGATAATCTGCCTAAGCCTATAACCATTAAAATAATTGCATCATAGCAAAGACATAGAATCAACCCAAAAGCCCATTAGTGATAGACTGGATAAAGAAAATGTGGTACATATACACCATGGAATACCATGCAGCCATAAAAAGGAATGAGATCATGTCCTTTGCAGGGACATGGATGGAGCTGGAAGCCATTATCCTCAGCAAACTAACACAGGAACAGAAAACCAAACATTGCATGTTCTCACTTGTAAGTGGGAGCTGAACAATGAGAACACATGGACACAGGAAGGAGAACAACACACACGGGCCTGTTGGAGGGGGTGGGGGAGGGAGAGAATCAGGATAAATAGCTAATGCATGTGGGGTTTAACACCTTGGTGATGGGTTGGTAAGAACAGCAGATCACCATGGCACAAGTTTACCTTTGTAACTAACCTGCACATCCTGCACATGTATCCCAGAACTAAAATAAAATTTAATTAAAAAAATAAGAAATTCAATCAATGCATGATACACTTCCAAATGAGAAAGCACTAGACCCAGATGGGTTCACTGGTGAATTCTACCAAACATATAAGGAAAAACTTATAACAATTCCATACAATCTTTCACACAAAGAAGAACCCAAGGGAATACTTTCTTTAAAAATGCGATTTGGTCAGCATTACCCTAATATGAAGACCAGGTAAAAAAGTTACAAGAAAGTAAAATAAATGAACATCCCTTACACACATAAATGTAAAAATCATCAACAATTATTAGCCTATCAAATCCAGCAATGTATAAAAAGAATTATATGCCATGACCTAGTAGAATTTATTCTAGGTATGCAAGAATGTTTCAACATTCAAAAATCAATTAATATAATCCATCTCATCAAAAGGCTAAAGAGGAAAAATGATACAGTTACATCAATAGAGCAGCAAAAGTATTTGGCAAAATCTAACACTCATTCATGATTTTAAAAAGAGAAACTCAGAAAACTAGGGACAGAGGTGTTGTGGGCTGAATGTGTATATCCCACCCCAAATGTGCATGTTGAAGGTCCAACACCCAATGTGATGGCAATATAGAGGTGGGACCTTTTGTAGTTAATTGGGTTTAGATTAGGTCATGAAGATCGAACTCTCAAAATGGGATCAGTGCCTTTATAAAAAGAAACACCAGAGAGCTTGACCTCTCTCTCTCCTCCTACATGCACACACCGAGGAATAACCATGTGAGAACACAATGAGACAGTTGCTGTCTACAAGCTAGGAAGTGAGACCTCATCAGGAACCAAATCTGATGACACTTTGATCTTGGACTTCCCAGCCTTCACAACTGTGAGAAATGAATGTCTATTATTTAAGCCACTTAGTATATGACATTTTGTTATAGCAACCTGAACTGACTAAGACAGAGAGAACTCTTTATACTTAATAAAGAACATCTACAAAAAATCTACAGCTAACATCATAAGGGTAAGAAACTAAATGCTTCCCTGCTAAGATCAGGAACAAGCCAAGGATGTCCCTTTTCACTAATCCTATTCAACATTGTACTGGAAGTCCTAGCTAATGCAGTAACACAATAAAATCAAATAAAAGGTACACAGATGTGGAAGGAAGAAATAAAACTATCTTTGTTCACAAATGACATCGTCATCATCATCCTTATTATTATTTCTGAGACAGAGTCTAGCTCTGTATTTTTAGTAGAAACGGTGTTTCATCATATTGGCCAGGCTGGTCTCGAACTTCCTGGCCTCAAGTGATCCTCTCACCTCCCAAAGTCCTGGGATTACAGGCGTGAGCCACTGCACCTGACCCACAAATGATATTATATCTATATGGAAAAATCTTTCAAAATTGCCCTTATATGCTCTCAGCAAACTAGTATTTCACACATGAGAAATAAAAAGAAAAAGGTGCCCCCAAAGACCACTGAACCTCTCATTGTGAAACAGAAGCACATGAGTTTTAAATAGAGAAGACAGGAGGGGCCTCTGAACAGTTTGTTCTCCAAGCAGCCAAGCAAACCTTCACTAAGGAGAACCACATTCTAGGATTTATCATTGTTCTTAAATTACGTATCTCAGATCCAAAAGTTCAACTTGCTGAAGGTTTTGATGTGTTTATGCCTAAAACTTCACTGTACTCTGTATTGTCAAAGTAAACCTTTTGTTTAGAAAATGGTGTGTGCATTTTTTTGTGACAAGACTTTGGCTAACTCCTTACCCAACTGTAAGGGAAAGAAAGGACTTGACAAGAACCAAAAAGACTAAACCAAAATATTGTGTGCACAATAAAAGTGAGAAGTGTTACAGCATTCCAGAAAGGATTAACATGACAGCTAGCACAATGAAACCATAAGCATTCTGCAACTAAATTGACAAGCAAAGAAAGAAGTTTGGGAACATAATAAGAAAATGAGATCAAGAGGTATACTGAGGCTGGACAAGAACTTACATATCCTATAGCTATTGATGACTCATGAAGGATTTTACATGTGAGTGAATAATATGAAATTACTTAGAAATAGATCACTGTACAGAAGCCCAATAGAACTTTCTATCATGATGAAAATATTCTATATTTGAGGTATCCAGAATTGTCCCACTGGCCACCATAGCCATCAAGTGACTATTGAACACTTGAATCCAACCTCCACCTCCTGGGCTCAAAAGATTCTCCTGCCTCAGCCTCCCAAGTTGCTGGGGGGAGTACAGGCACTCACCACCACACCGCATTAATTTTTGTATTTTTAATAGAGATGTGGTTTCACCATATTGGCCAGGGTGGTCTCAAACTCCTGACCTCAGATGATCCGCCCGTCTCGGCCTCCCAAAGTGCTGGAATTACAGGTGTGAGCCACCACACCTGGCCAGTTTTTCTATATTTGCTTGTAGGTAGCCAGTTGTCCTTTCACCATTTGAAGACAAGTCACCATTTCCTCCAGTAAATAGTATTGGCACTCTTTTCTCCTATCAGATAACCATAAATATACAGGTTTATTTCTGGATTCTCAGTTGTATTCCAACAGACATCTATATGTCTATCGTTTTGCCAATATCACCATCATGATAAGTGTAGCTTTGTAGTAAGTTTTAAAATTCGGGAAATTGAGTTCCTCCAACTTTTTCTTCCATGATTGTTTTGGCTATTTTGAATCCTTGGATTTAGAATAAATTTGTCATTTTCATAAAAGAAGTGAAGTGATATTTTGATACAGATTGTGCAGAATTTGTAGATAAAATTGGGGCATAATGCCATCTTAATAATATTCTGTCTTCAGATCCATGAACAGGAAATTTTCTCTCATTTGTTTAGATTTCATTTTATTTATTTCAATAATATTTTGTAGTTTTAAGTATACAAGTTATCTATTATTGGTTAAATTTATCTCCAAATATTTTATTCTTAATGGTATTATAAATGGAATTGTTTTATAGATTGTATTTTCAGATTGTTCATCACAAGTGTATAGAAATGAATTGATGTTCGCATATTTTTCTTGTATATTACCACACGGTTGAACTTGTTTATTAGTTCTAATAGTTTGAACCACTCTATAGGGTCTGTTTATGGGTTCCAATGAGGAAGGAGTGGTTGAAATCTCTTGAATGATACTGCTGTTTACCTCTTGAGTGTGTGGCCCCCAGTGCCCAGAGAACAGAAGTACTCAGACCTTGCTTATTTGCAGCTGCTCCCCCACCCATGAGGATGTGGGTACTCACTCACAGACTAAACGCAGCAGTCACTTTCATTCATTCATAACCACATGCTGAGAGACAAGAATGTGCCATGCTGTGTGCCAGGCAGCATGGCAATCCCTACATTAGCTCTAAGGCTCAGTCAGCCCCTAGTTGTCTGTCTCATATTTAAAGGGTCGTGAAGAGGACTCACTCCAGCCACAGAGATTTCCTTCCTAGGAAAGCTGCCCCACTGGAGCCACACCAATATGGGTGACTGCTTCCATCTCTGCTCATCAAGGTCTGTTGATAAGTTCAAACTGTAGAGAGGGCCCCACAGAGAGGATACTTTCCAGTGTCCCATCTTCGTAATGGCTGGCCAGAATTTCTCCTCAGCTTCTTTGTGTGATCCTCTCTCCCACACTCTCTGCACCCTCCTTTCCCTGGGTCTAATACATCACCCAAGATCCCCTATATTAATTTATAATCAGAGAATCTAAACATAATTTATGTACACAGCCATGTGTGTGTTTACACACTGAAGCAGAGATTCCAAAGAATTATGTACAATGCATTTTGGGCAAAATAAATAAGACCTTGAAAAGCATGGAAGGAGAAAATAACAATATTTGTTCTTCCCATATTACTTAAAATAATATTGCTCTTTATGACATTCCTGTATTAATTTAGCCCCACCACATACATACATTTTCCAGACCATGGGAAATTTTTTACAAAGCTATAATATTTTTTTAAAAAAGAAAACCAGAAAGATTTTTTTCAATGTTTTGGTGTCTTGAACTTTTTTTCTAATTTTGTGAGAGGATAATGATTCCTGTCAAAAGGAGGCAAGTTCTCGGGGTGATTCACAATCACCAGTGGAACTTGATAGCCTTGCCAATGGAAACAGTCAAACAATCGCCATATATTTTTTCACAGGAATAAATGAATGAATGGATAGGTATTGTCGCAGGTATCCGAGTTTGCAAACGTCATTTCTGAATGGCTTGGTAGCATCTGAATAGCAAATTCTGTGTGGATAGAATGTGGTTGAACTTGGTAAAGAACTCTGAATAATAGCAAAATGAATACCTAGAAAAAGTAGCAAAACCCTCATTCACAGACATGTGTACACGGCATTAGGGAATTATCTCCACAATGTCTTTGGCCGGCAAACACAGTTCTATCTGGTAGTCAGATCTAAACTCTGCAGAAATAATAAGTGCAAAAAAAAGAAATATGTAGAAGATATGGATGGTGAGTGTTAAATTTTGCCTAAGCTAGTCAAAGCAGTTTGTGTTGTGATACAACTCACTGAGTTGATGAAAGGAGCTGAGGCTACAAAGAAGGGGAAAAGCCTCTGAATAATCTCTGGTAGGATACAGAGATGAAAGAAATCAAAGTAAAGAGCAAGTATTAATACATGAGGAGAGTGCTCTGGTTGAGAGTATGACTCCAGAAGGTAGGCAAAAACTTGCTGGTAGATGAGTCCATGAGACTTAGAGTCAGAGAACATTTAAGGGGAGTATATAAATTTCAGAGGGACAGGTTTGATTAATTGTAAACCATTTCCTTTGAAATCCGCTTCCTACTAATGAAGGTTTAGGAAACTGAACATCAAATTATCTTTACTACTCTTAGTACTCCTGGTTCTTCTCTGCTGCCATGAATGACTGACAGATATGTGGGCACTTTTCTTCTAACATTTGAGCCAATTTGTGGTGTAAAGGAAATACATAGCATCCTGTAGAAACCAGTGTGCTCTTTCCTTAATTGGTCCTACACCGGAATGACGTCAGAACCCTGTAGTGTCCAATCGGTTATCTCTGAGTCATGTCTGTTAACCTGGGAGGACCCCAGTCTTCACTCCAGTCATGCTGGACTCCCTCTCCCTTCCACCCATCCAGCCCCCAAAAGTCCTGCCCATTGTTCTGGGTACAGCTCATCTTCAAGGAGACTCTGACATCTCCAGTGAGGCTTCCCTTCTCTTTTATACTTCAATGTGGTTTTACAGAGGTCATCATAACTTTCACACAGACATAGACCTTGTTCAGTGGTTACCTTGATATTTCACAAGGGGATGTTGGCCACAGGGGATGTTGAGAGTGA
This sequence comes from Aotus nancymaae, assembly GCF_030222135.1. Lineage (NCBI taxonomy): Eukaryota > Metazoa > Chordata > Mammalia > Primates > Aotidae > Aotus > Aotus nancymaae. The sequence goes on from NW_026989089.1 coordinate 47,951, forward strand.
CTGCATAAATGCCCATTGATTTTGGTTAAAATGATCTTTCTGGAACAGAGCTTCTGTGGTGCAGTGGTTAAGAGTACTGGCCCTAAAGCCATGTCATACTGTTCATGTCATCATGTTCAAATCCAAGATGTGGCCCTCACTAACTTAACAACTCTATTGATAATGAAAATAATGATGGTGGAGGTGAAATCCTGCTCCTTGTACCAAGAGGGCTAGGTGTTGGCGGTCATGGACAATGACTAGTCTCTGAGGTGCCGTGTCATTGGGGCAGAAATACAGGTTGTTGACGTATAAAAACTGAAGTAAGGCGTAGGGTATTAAAACTTTTAGAAATACCATATTCCAGGCATTAAGCATTTTTTTATCTCCTTTGACCCTACCATTTTTATTACCATGACTCATATCAAATGTTAGGAGAAGCGACTTTCCTCAGAGAAAAATTAATGTGAATTACTTTTCAGGGACTCAAGCCCTGGAAATACTTAACGTCCCCAAATTTTTCTATCCCATCATGTGGATAGACTTTCAACGTCCTCACATATATTGTTTTGTGTTTTCTCTTAAATAGTGAACTATACTACATTTTAAAATAAAAAACTGGGCTGGGCACGGTGGCTCACGCCTGTAATCCCAGCACTTTGGGAGGCCAAGGCGGGTGGATCACGAGGTCGAGAGATCGAGACCATCCTTGTCAACATGGTGAAACCCCGTCTCTACTAAAAATACAAAAATTAGCTGGGCACGGTGGCGCATGCCTCTAATCCCAGCTACCCAGGAGGCTGAGGCAGAATTGCCTGAACCCAGGAGGTGGAGGTTGCGGTGAGCCGAGATCGCGCCATTGCACTCCAGCCTGGGTAACGAGCGAAACTCCGTCTCAAAAAAAGATAAATAAATAAAAAACTATAAATTTGGAAATGTCTTATGTATAGAGATATATGTATATATACATATAGCTTTATATACATATAACTACATATTAATATCTTTGGTATAGCTTTCTCTATATATAGCATACACAAACTGTAAGTAGGTAAATAGTATATAAATAAGTGCATATATATATATACATACATAAATATGTAAACACAAAAAAGGTGTAGGAAAATATTTAAGACCTATATTGTAGACATGGGGCTAATATGCTTGGCATATAAAGATCTCTTAACAAATGCAGAAATTGGCAAATAATAACAACAGAATGCCCAAAGGACTATGTAAACATCCAATAAACATTTGAAAATGTGCTCAACCAAATGAAATGGCAAATAAAAATCCAGAGATATAATAAGGAAAAGAGGTGAGGTAATATATTACATACAGGGTAATCACAGTTTTTCAAAGGAATGTATTTTACATGTGTATATATATTGGAGTGTTTTGATATATGAGAATACATTCAGAAAGATAAACAATCTGAAGAATACGCAGCAAGTGATTAATAGTGAATGGATAATTAAGTACCTAAAATCGCTACTAACAATTGCTAACATGTGTTGGATCTTTCAGCTCTCAAGCAATGACTTGAGGTGTACTTAGAGAAAGCATTAAGTCACTTTTCTTTTAGGTAGAATGTAAGATTAGATGTATGAGTATTCTTTTAACAATAAAAATCAACTTGAAAACTCCAATGGGCTTTCTGGCTAAAAGTTGAAGGCCAAGTAAAAAAACTGAGAGCAAGGGCATTTGTTTTTCTCCTTGTTTCAACTTACTGTTCATAGCGCCTGACACGCAAAAAAGGAAAATGAAGTTTGGTGCTAATAAAATACTTAGATTATACTTTGATACATTCTCATTTTTTACGGTGTATATAAGATATCTTTTCTCCTTTGGTTGTTTCAAATGTCTGAAATGTTCCAAAGGTAATTACATAAGTCTTAAAACAGCAGTTATTATGAAAATGAATGATGATTTTAAAATTATATCAGTTGATAGACATACTTCAGCAGTAAGATCATTAAGTCTTCTTAAACATGTACTAAGTTCAGGCTATATAAATTCAAATTGTAATTATGATAGGTCCCATTTTTTAGTGTTTACAAGACCCTAGCACTGTTCGAGGAGTTTAGCTGGGTTGTGTTTTATTTAATCTTTACAACAACAACCATATAAAGGAGATAAATGATGTTTTCCCTTCTACACAAGTGGAAATCAAGGCACACAAAGTAAGTTGGCCAAAGCTCCTAACACCACTCCTCTCGTAACAGAAGAAGAAGTTTTAAAACACAGTGACTCCAGATAGTTTGCTTTTAAGGTCCCAAAGGACAGTGTACTTTTTGTTCGTTTTATTTTTTCCCTTCCAAATTTTACACAAAATGAAAATGACTTGAAGTACATGACTCAATGGCAGCCAACTAGTGAGTGGGTAGTACTGAAATTTGACCCCAAACAGTCTGTTAAGAAAATGTCATTTGTTGAATCATGTCTATGATGTCTGAAGTTGAGCAAAGCCCTCCATACCTTACATCAGTGGCCATTTTAATTTTAGAAGCAATGATAATTATAATACAGCACACTATTTACAAGACAACTGGGCTGTTAAAGACGCCGTGGACTATGGATAATTATATCTGCAAAAGGAAAAACAACAGGCACAGAAACAGATTGGAGGTAGCCTATAGGAGATGGGAAGAAGGATTGACTTCCAACAGACATGAGGAAACTTGGCGAGGGGAGGTGGGTGATGGAAATGTTCTGTATGTTAATTGTGGTGGTGGGGTTATACTAGGCATATATTTGTACAATCCCACAGAACTGTACACCTAAGTGATAGTATTAGGAGGTGGGGCTTTCAGGAGGTGATTAGACTCATTACTGGGATTAGTGCCTTATAAGAGAGGCCCCCCAAAACCCCTTACCCCTTCTACCATGCGAGGTTACAGCAAAAAAGGCAGTCATCAATGAAACAGGAAAAGGCAATCATCAATGAACCTATCACATAATATACTACAGCATGAAGATATGCCAAAATTTATTTAAACTGATGAATATTTAGATTGATAAATATTTACATTCTTTTCAATCTTTAATTGTTTAAAACGAATCTTCAGTGAATATTCTTGTACACACAGTATTTTGCAATGTGAAAATACAACTTCAGCATAGATTCTTAAACTGCAATTGCTGGTCTATGGCCACGTGCATTTGTACACTGATAATTGCCAAAAAACCATCAGAGATGGTGTAACAGTTTGCATTTCCACTAACATTGTGCAGTAGTGCCAGTTTTCCAACCCTTTCTCCACTAAAATTTATCAAAATTTTTGTCATTAATCCAATAGATGATACATAATATACCATTGTAATTATATTTTACATTTGCTATTATTAGTGAGATTAAACATTTTCTCAAATGTTTAAAACATATTGATGTGTCTTTTTGTGAAGAGTCTGTTCATATACTAGCATATTGTTCCACTGGATCATTGTTCATTGGTGTTTATGAATTCATAGGTGTTTGCTAATATATTAAAGAGCTTAATACTAATATATTAAAAAGCTAATATAATTAAGTATACTAATATATTAAAGAGCTTAATAATGCATACTTATAAATAGAAGACAGAAAAAGAAAAATAAATCACTAATATCGAATCAAAATTAAATGTATCCCCCAAAATATTCATTACTGAGATATTAAGATATCCCAGGCTTCTTTCTAAAATATATTTTTAAAAATCCTTACTCCCTTCCTCCATTAAAATCAGAGCCACTCCTTTATGGCTGACTCTGAGCTAAGCCCTGGGGTTACACGCAGCAAAGACAAAGACATGCCTATGAATTAGCATTGATCTGGAAGAAAAACAGAGGGTACCAAGGAATTCTCATGACTCAGTAGCCCCTCACCTTTTTCAACCCTTGACTGACTATATTGTTCACTATGTGCTGAAGATATGCTTCTGAACAAGGAAAGAAAAAAAAAAAGGGCCCTTCATTCAAGGAACTTCCAGTCTAACAAGCCAAACTCTCCACTGCTTAGAAGGGAGAGTTCAAAATTTTATCTATTCAGAGGAAAGGAGTACATGCATTCATTAGGCAGGGTGCAGGGCTGAGAGAAAGGTGCAGTTGAGGAGAGCACCTGGGATCTGGGATCTACCTTGAAGAAGTGCACATATAGCAGTCCCCTCTCCTGACAGAAAAGTGGAAGAGGTGCCAGGACCATCCCTACCTGGTGCCATCAAAGAAGGAGGACTGTTATGACCTCCTGTGGGTCCTTACAGGGAAAGGCCTTCTTTTGGGGTCAACTGTGGGGATGGTACAATGCCATTGTGAACCACCATTTGAAATGAGAAAAAGGAGTGTGGCAGAAAGAATGAGTCTGCTGCAGGCCAGTGATCAGTTTCCTAGGATTAGAGGTCTAGGTCTACCTTCTTTTAGAAGAGGGGCAGTGGTGAGGCCTTGATGAAAGCCCTTGCCCAAGAGTTCATTTGGTGCACCTTCCTCCCCTGCCTGGCTTCAGGAAGCAGGGAACGAAACACATAGGAGGCCCACCCTAGAGCCCTGGGCTTGTCTGGCCTGAAATCGCCTCTCTTCCCTAGCCCGCAGTCCTGATGTTCCTTCTACTCCACTGGGCTTTGGGGGCAGGAAATGTGGTCGGTAAGGCCTCAAAGGAGACCGCAAAACTGGGAGGGAGTGGGCTCACCAGTACAAAGTATTTTGGTGTAATCCTCTACCATGAGTACAGAGTTGTTTTTCTCAAGCCTATGCTCAGGCCCTGCATATTTATTTAGGTGGAGAAAATACTGTGGGAATGGAACACATACACACTGGGGTAGTTTGGTATTAATGTCATCTCTCTGCTTTCCCTATATCCCCATCCCACTTTATCTTTTGACTATTTCAATGCAAGACATATGCTGGGCAATAAGGGTGAAAAGACTCAGGTGAGAGGAACAGAAAAAAAGATGAAAGGATGTTTGATACTAATCTGCAAATGAGGCTGGATCAGCTTTCCAGTGGCCTCATCAGGACCTTGCCCATTTTGTGTAGAAAATTAAGGGCTGTAAATTTCCCTCTTAACAGTGCTTTAGCTGCATCCCAGAGATTATTCTGGGATTTTGTCTCTTTGTTCTCACTGGGTTTCAAAGAAATTCCTGATTTCTGCCTTAATTTAATTATTTACTCAGGAGTCATTCAGGAGCAGGTTATTCAATTTCCATGCAGTTCTGTGGTTTTGAGTGAGTTTCTTAACCTTGAGTTCTAATTTGATGGCGCTGTGGTCTGAGAGACTGTTATGACTTCAGTTCCCTTGCATTTGATGAGGAGTGTTTTACTTCCAATTATGTGATCAATTATAGAGCAAGTGCCACGTGGCACCGAGAAGACTGTATATTCTGTTGTTTTGGGGTAGAGAGTTCTGCAGATGTCCGTCAGGTCCACTTGATCCAGAGTTGTGTTCAAGTCCTGAATATCCTTGTTAATTTTCTGTCTTGATAATCTGTCTAATTGGAAGTTCTGACCAGGGCAATCAGGCAAGAGAAAGAAAGAAACTAGGTATAGAAGGAACATATCTCAAAATAATAAGAGCCATTTATGACAAACCTACAGCCAGTATCACAATGAATGGGCAAAAGCTGGAAGCATTCCCCTTGAAAACCGGCACAAGACAACGATGCCCTCTCTTATCACTCCTATTCAACATAGTATTGGAAGTTCTGCCTGGGGAAATCAGGCAAGAGAAAGAAATAAAGGATATTCAAATAGGAAGAGAAGGAGTCAAATTGTCTTTGTTTGCAGATGACATGATCCTGTATCTAGAAAACCCCATTGTCTCAGCCCAAAAGCTCCTTAAGCTGATAAGCAACTTCAGCAAAGTCTCAGGATACAAAGTCAGCGTGCCAAAGTCACACACATTCCTATACACCAACAATAGACAAGGAGAGACCCATATCATGGATGAACTCCCATTCACAATTGGCGTAAAGATAACAAAATACCTAGGAATACACCTAACAAGGGAAGTGAAGGATCTCTTCAAGGAGAACTACAAACCATTGCTCAAGGAAATATGAGAGGAAACAAGCAGATAGAAAAACATTCCATGCTCATGGATAGGAAGAATCAATATCATGAAAATGGTCACACTGTCTAATTTATAGATTCAGTGCTATTCCCATCCACCTACCATTGACATTGTTCACAAAATTAGAAGAAACTATTTTAAAACTCACATGAAATCAAAAAAGAGGTCATATAGCCAAGACAATCCTAAGTAAAAAGAACAATGCTGGAGGCATCACACTACCTGACTTCAAACTATACTACAAGGCTACAGTAACCAAAACAGCATGGTTCTGGTACAAAAACAGACACATAGACCAGTCGAACAGAATAGAGAACTCAGAAATAAGACTACACATATACAACCATCTTACCTTTGAAAAACCTGACAGAAACAAGCAATAGGGAAAGATGCCCTGTTTAATAAATGGTGCTGGGAAGACTGGCTAGCCATATGCAGAAAATTGAACTGAGACCCCTTCCTTACACCTTATACAAAATTTAACTCATGATGGATTAAATACTTAAATGTAAAACCCAAAACTATAAAAACCCTGGAAGAAAATTTAGGCAATACCATTTAGGACATAGGCACAGACAAAGATTTCATGATGAAATTGCCAAAAGCAATCGCAACAAAAGCAAAAATTAACAAATTGGACCTAATTAAACTAAAGAGCTTCTGCACAGCAAAAGAAACTATCATTAGAGTGAATAGTCAACCTACAGAGTGGGAGAAAGTTTTTGCAGTCCATCTATCTGACAAAGATCTAATATCCAGACTCTACAAGGAACTTAAATTTACAAGAAAAAAACAACCCCATTAAAAAGTGAACAAAGGACATGAACAGACACTTCTCAAAAGAAGACATTTATGTGGCCAACAAACACTTGGAAAAAAGCTCAACATCATTGATCATTAGAGAAATGCAAATCAAAGTCACAATGAGACACCATCTCACACTAGTCAGAATCGCAATTATTAAAAAGTGAAGAAACAAGAGATGCTGGCAGGGTTGCAGAGAAATAGGACTGCTTCTACACTGTTGGTGGGAATTTAAATTAGTTCAACCATTGTGGAAGACGGTGTGTCAATTCCTCAAAGACCTAGAACCAGAAATACCATTTGACCCAGCAATCCCATTACTGGGTATATACCCAAAGGAATATAAATCATTCTATTACAAAGATACATGCACATGTATATTCATTGCCACACTATTCACAATAGCAAAGATGTGGAATAAACCCAAACGCCCATCAATGATAGAATGGATAAAGAAAATGTGGTACATATACACCATGAAATACCATGCAGCCATAATAAACAGTGAGATCATGTTCTTTGTAGGGACATGGATGAAGGTGGAAGCCATTGTCCTCAGCAAACCAATGCAGAAACAGTAAACCAAACACTGCATGTTCTCATTTATAAGTGGAAGCTGAACAGTGAAAACACATGAACACAGGCAGGGGAACACCACACACTGGACCCTGTCAGAGGGTGAGGTGAGGGGAGAGAGAGCATTAGGAAAAATAGCACATGCTAGGCTTAATACCTAGGTCATAGGTTGATTGATGCAGCAAACCACCATGGCACAGGTTTGCCTATTTAACAAACATTCACATCCCGCACATGTATCACAGAACTTGAAAAAAAAAAAGAAAGAAAGAAAGAAAAGAAAAAGAAAATTAAGGCCTGGGAGGGGGGACTCGAAGGTACACAAAGTTTGTGGAATCGATTAGTATGTATCCTCCTATCTCAGTCTTGACTCTCTTTGCAGACTTTCCTACCTTGGGCCCCACCCCCAGACGGCCCATTTCGGTGGGGCCCCTGTGTTTGGAGAGATGAACTTCTAAAGACTGGAACACTTCCGCCTGTCAGGCCGGAAGAAATTTCCTGACGCCACAGCCGGAAACCCGTGTGCATTTCAGTTCAGAAAAGAATGGTAGGCTTGGTGGGGGGAGCTCCTGCAAAAGGGGAACTAATACCGAAACACTCTGGTATTCGTCTGCCTCTCATTCCACCGCGGTTTTCCCTATATTCGGAGCTCGCCCCTGCGCATTCCAATACCTGAAGCGGCCACAGAGTACAGGACAGGGAGCTCTCCGACAGAAAGAGTCGCGGCCTTAGGCAAACCCTGATATCACTCCGCTTCCACAAGCTGGATCCCGGTAAACTACGCTCTAGCTCCTCCCACTGCCGAGGTGGGTAACCCGGATGTGGAAGAACCTTCTCGGCGAAGGAAAAGGTAGATGTTAAATGATAACTACCCGCGAGGTCCTGAGGAGCCCTGGGAACAGGAAGGAGAAAGGAATACTGAAAAGTGACAACCGTTTGCCAATCACAGTCTTTAATCTGATAAAGCGAGTATCTCGTCTTGAATCCCAGGTGCCGGATCAACCTCCGAACACAGCCGCCGCCATTGACTCGAGTCCTTGTGTCTGACGGTCAGTCCCTGCTGCTGTGTGACACAGCACCTAGAGGCAAGGAAATAAGAAAACTGCCTCTGATCCAAGCAAAGAAGGTCAGTGAGAAGGCGGGCATCGCTTGGGGTTGTGGATGTGGATATCGGAGGTGAACACTGGAAACGCGACCTGGTCATGGGAGGCGGGAGGTGAGGAGGAGAGAGAGGCGAGTAATGTGAATGGCACACAACAATAAAAAATGATCTGCCTTTTGCTAGCTTGATTTCCAGATACACTTGGTTCACGACCATGTTTGGGAAGAAAAAGGTTGCAGCTTCTAGTCGGGAAAAGGCAGACTAGATAAGAGGAAGAGGGGGGCTACTTCTGTAGGCGAGAACAGTTGTCTGGGGAGCCCTGAGAGGGAGAGAATACAAAAAGAGGTTGTAAATGTTTGATAATCAAGGCCCTGGATTCGAAAAGGGTCTCATGTCTTGGTTACTGGTCTGACCATTAATAACCACGTCTCTCTCTCTCTCTCTTTTCATGTGCTCTTTGGGTGTGTATCACGCGTTTTTATGTGTAGATCTGTTCCTAAGTTTGCAGCACTCCACGTTTCTGTAAAGATCTCTAGAGGGCAGCAGACCTCAAGGGGAGGGGAGAACGGAAAGAAAATTGGCCTGGGTTTTACAGAGTGGGCAGTACTTGGAGGCAGCACTTGGAGGTGGTAGATGGCTAAGACTAGAGTAGGCAGGAGTCTACGGGAGCCCCCAGAACTCTCTGCCAGCTTTCCTAACATGTCCTCATTTACCCATCCACATTATGTTGCAGGAAATGATAGGCTTTGGGAGAGAGAAAGGAAACGTAGTAACCCAGATGAAATATGGAAATAATACTTTTCCTTTTTTTTCCCAGCCTCTGTGGTTTGTCTAGTCATTTCATCCCTACAAACACCACTACTACTACCTTGTAGGGATGTTTGAGTTGCCTCTGTATAGGAATTGTCAGACTTTGAGAACAGAGCAGAGGGCTTGGAGATTTAGGAGTGGGAGAAAAAAAGGGAGATAGAAAATGTTTGCAAATCAGGTACCTGTATTCAGAAAGAATCTGTGCCCTAGGTGCTAGTCTCTACCAAAGACAGCCTCAACTGTCTCCTGTGTCTTCATTTATTGGTCTCTTGTTTTTGTGAATCCCTGTAGGTAGATCTGTCTCCAGGTCTGTGGAACTGTCAGTTGTGAAGTTTTGTAAAATGGCCACCCAACTTAAAGTTAGGAAATTACGAAGAAGATAAAATTGCCCTGTATCTGTTAAGGTTGGTGTAAAGCTACAGGGACGGGGTGGGGGCAACTTCAGCTAGAGAATTCCATCTCTTCTGTTTTGTCATTTTACCAGTTGTTTCCATCTGTCCCACCCTCTGCTGCTGCTGATTTAGTTGGGAGTCTTGGGAAGCTTTGGGGGTACAGAATACTAAGACCTGCCGTTCCCACTTCCCACTTGATTGTCCTGCTCTCATGCTTAACCCTAGTCTAATCTGAATGAAGGACATTCCAGGGCAATCACTGAAGGAAGAGGAAGATGGTGGGCAATAGGGAGGAGAAGGAGGAGTAGCCCTGAAACAAAGCAGTGCAGGGAAAGGGGACTCGGAGGGAAACAGTAGACAAAATGTATCTGGAAAGGCAAGAATAGGGGCCAGGGACCAAGGTCTGTCACCAGGAGATCAGTTTCCATATTCTCCTGTTTGTTTATTTGTTCATAGGTCTGCCTGTAGATCTGCTGTAGGGCTTGTCACCATTGGAAGCAAGGTAAGGAGGAGAAAGGTACTCCAGATCAGTGCAGGTTGGTATGAGTGTGGGGATTGCCTGGGTGGACCTGTAGGATGTAGTAGTGGAGAGCTGCTTGGCTCCAGCAGGGGTCAAGAACCACTATAGGGATTCCTTAGGTTCTCATCCACTTTTCCTTTGTGCTCCTGTTTGGTGCCTGGAAAGAAGGTTGATAGTGCTTGAAAGCGTAGGGAGTGGGTGAAATGAAGGGAGAGAGTTTGCTAATTATCTGCCTCTCTCACCTAGCACTGGATCTCCATACTCTCCTGTCTCCTTGTGCTGATCAGCATGAGGAGAAAAAATGGGAAGAGACTCAAAGCCCCATTTCTTTCCTCCACCCCTAGGTCCTACTTCAGTGGCAGATCTGGTGGCCTTGGAGTGGCTGAAGACCACCACCCTCCACAGGGCTGCGCCCATGCACAGCCATCCTTCCCTACCTTGAGTGAGCTTCCTCTGCATGTTTTCTACATCACCGGCAGAGCCTGTAGTTGGAAAGGAGACAGAGTGACTACTGGACTTTGTATGAAAACACCAACCGGGACAGACCTTCAGTCAAGGGTGAGACAGGGTTGGGGGTATATAACTTGTCCTTGCCTTAAACTTGGAACATGGCTGGCTCTGGGACAGAAGCAAGGGCTAGACAAAAGGCTGAGGCTGGCCTGAAAGAGGGAATCAGTGGTCCTGCTGCTGCTAGAGTGAGTGGTGAAACACAGGCCAAGGCAGTGGCTGAGGCAAAACTGAAAACAGAATCAGTGACCCAGGCCAAAGCTGGTGATGGAGCAATGGCCAGGCCACATACGGTGACCTACACTGTGGCTATGGCTGTGGCAAGGGAAGAGAGCAGGATGGAAGATACAACTAAGACTAGAGTCGTGGTTGAGACTAAGGCAAAACCCCTGGCAGAACATAGTATAGTGCCACAAACCAAGTCAAAGGCCATGCCTATGTCTAGGGTCAGTGCTGTAACCGAGTCTGAAGTCAAGATTGTTGCTGTCAGGGAGGCAAATATCAGGTCCTATACCAAGTCACATGATAAGGCCAGTACTGGGTCCAGACCTGATAGAAGGGAAGAGGCCAGCATCAAGGCCAAGGCTGGGGACAAAGCTGGCATTGGGATGAAATCCAGTGATGAGGATGAAGAAAATATCTGCTCCTGGTTCTGGACTGGAGAAGAACCTAGTGTAGGGTCCTGGTTCTGGCCTGAAGAAGAGACCTCTCCTCAAGTTTATAAGCCCCTACCTAAGATCCAGGAAAAGCCCAAACCCACACCTAAACCCATGCTTACTATAAAACAAAAGGCAATAGCATGGTCAAGGGCCAGGTATATTGTCCTAGTTCCAATTGAGGGAGGAGAGCGATCCTTGCCTCCAGAAGGAAACTGGACCCTGGTTGAGACCTTGATTGAAACTCCTCTGGGGATTCGACCTCTGACCAAGATCCCACCTTATCATGGGCCTTATTTCCAGACCTTAGCTGAGATCAAAAAACAGATTAAGCAAAGGGAAAAGTATGGGCCCAATCCAAAGGCCTGCCGCTGCAAATCACATGCATTTAGTTTGGAGCCTAAAGAGTTTGATAAACTTGTTGCCCTCCTTAAGTTAACTAAGGATCCTTTCATTCATCAAATAGCTACCATGATAATGGGCATCAGTCCTGCTTATCCATTTACGCAAGATATAATTCATGATGTAGGTATTACTGTTATGATTGAAAACTTGGTCAATAATCCCGATGTTAAAGAACACCCTAGAGCTTTAGGTATGGTGGATGACAGCTCTGAGTCTTCCAAAGAACCAAAAGCAGAAGAGTCATATATACAGCAAGTTTGTAAAGACATAGTCTCTTGCCCCTTGAACTCCCCTGTGCAACTGGCTGGACTGAAATTACTAGGGCACTTGAGTGTAAAATTTGAAGATCACTATGTGATTACCGGTTATATTCCAGATTTCCTCGCCTTGTTAAACAAGGGAAGTGTCAAAACCAAGTTTTATGTTTTAAAAGTGTTTTTGTGTTTGTCTAAAAATCGAGCCAATACAAGAGAATTGGTCAGTGCCAAAGTACTGTCATCATTGGTTGCACCCTTTAACAAGAATGAGTCAAAGGCCAATATTCTTAATATTATTGAAATATTTGAGAATATAAATTTTCAGTTCAAAACAAAGGCAAAGCTATTTACCAAAGAAAAGTTCACTAAATCTGAGCTTATTTCAATATTTCAGGAAGCAAAACAGTTTGGTCAGAAACTCCAAGACTTAGCAGAGCACAGTGATCCTGAAGTGAGAGATAAAGTCATACGATTAATACTCAAACTCTGAATACCCCTCTGTTTTTATAAAGCCTCAAACAGTTTTTTGGGGTTGCAATATGAAAACAATGCATATTATAATTATAAATTCAATACTTAACGTCTTCCATGTTGATTGAGGGGGAATACCAATTAATCTCGAGATCCTGAAACGTGCTGATTTTTATTGTGCTATATAATATAAATTGAGATTATTTTTAGTATTTGTGCAACATGACCTGATAATGAATCTATTCATCCTAAGCTATACTTCTGTGCTTTATATTGATCTAAGTGTATTCTTTTGAGATTTTATTTCCATGTTGTTAATAAAGTTGCATGCTAAAACTGGTGAAAATATTGTCCTAGTTCTTCAGTTGAAATCTAGTCTGGGGGGATAAAGCACAGACAGCATAAGGATGGTGAAGAACACTGCCTGTGTGTCTGTAGGAGGGCACAAACAAAACAGGTTCGCATTGACAGATTATTTAGTTTCAAGATGTTCAAGGAGTAGAATCACTCTATGCAAGAAGACAGGACTGTGCTATTAGCTGTCTTGTAGGCTTCTACTGATAGGGCTTCAAATGAGGAATGAAGCCCTATCTGGGCAGCCCTGGGAAAGGGAGTAAGGAGGAAGGGAACACAGATGCTTTCATTGTAGTCTCAGTTCCAGAACTCGTGCTCAGCTTTTCACATAAAATGTCTCATCAGGATGCCTTGAAGCTGTTTAACCCCAAGAGGATTCCTGGTTCTCAGCCCTGTTCAGTAAGCCATGGACAGCTGCACAGGAAGTGTGGTTCCGAAGGGACCCAGCCCCACTGTGCCCTCAACAGCTCCCTCCCTGTCCAGGGATATTAGATTTACTGCTGCATCTGAGATTCTCTCCCCATGAAGTCCTGGGTCGCAGAAGAGAGGGTTTCTGGGGATTACCCATTGAAACTGCTTCATAGATAATCTCGTCTGTCTCATCCTGGTAACTGTTGACTCCTTGCCTTTGTTTTTGGGCCATTGCTTTGGACTTGGTGACTTGTACCACAGTTGGTAGCAGCTCCCTTGTTTGTGCTGGTTCTTTTTGGTCAGAGCTCAGGTCTATGTATGACATAGCCACAGGATACCAAATTCCTTTAGAAGTATGTAGTTAGGAAGAAATTAATTCCCATAAAACCCACTATTCTGTCTATTTGCATAGTTTATACAGTTGAAGCTATGTTGTCTATACTAAGCTTGTCCTGTTTATTCTTAACAAAGGCTAGTTTCTCTGCAGGGGTTTGTGGAATCGAATGACAGAGTATAGTTTAGGATCTTGGGGTCACCTCTGCATCTTCTACCCCATGCCTGTTTTACTGTTAATTTACTGCCCAGAATTGGGAAATATAAAGATTAGGATAAGTATACAAATGGTGGTCTTTCTGTTGACCTTCCGCTCCTAACTTTTAGGGACGTTCTAAACCAGAAAATCTCAATATGGTGTAATGGATCCCTACTTTTAATAGCTATATCTAGTTTAATTTCTACTAGGATCAGGTGTGAATCTATTGTGGTACATCTAAAAGTTTAAATGAAGCACAATTAGCTACACTCGTGCATTAAGAGAATCAAGGAAGCTAGTTTTTTTTGCAATGTGAAACTTCAATTTAGATGATTTTTGAAGTTCTTTATAACATTTTTTAATCCACAGAATTCCTGTAGCCTGTAATACCAGCTGTGGGTACTACTCTCAGTGTTGGAGATCATCAAAATGCAATTGGACCAGACCCTTTGGAAATAATTCTGTGTCTCAAATGCCATGTGGAGCACACACTTAATCAGTTGATGGCTATGGAATTTTCCAACATCAGCTAAAGAGAAGGGTGAGTGTGGGGTGTGTATGTGTTTGTATCAAAGCACAAAGTTGATGGTCTCTCCTTGGATGGGAATTGTGGGATGCAAAGTCATCTCCGACATTGTTCATGAGGTGTCACCTGTTGATGGACACTTCGCTTGTTTCCATCTTTTGGCGGTTATGAATATTGCTGCAGTGAACATTGGAGTACAAGTATCTGTTTGAGTCCCTGATTTAAATTCTTTTGGGTATTTAACCTAGTTGTGGAATTGCTGGGTTGTATAATATGTTTAGCTTTTAGAGGAATTGCCAAGTTGTTTTCCACAGTGCCGGTACCATTTTACATTCCCATCAGCAAAATGCAAGGTTTTCAATTTATCCACATCCTTATTATTTTCCATTATCTTAAAAATAGCCATCTTAGTAGGTGTAAAGTGGTATATCATTGTGGTTTTAGTTTGCATTTCCTGAAAGTCTTATGATGTTGAGCATCTTTTCATATCCTTATTGGCCATTTGCATATATTTTTTGAGTAATGTATGTTTAAGTTCTTTGCCCATTTTTTTTTTTGTTGTTATTTTGTCTTTATTTCATAATCGTAAACTTAACTCAACTCTGTAATCCAGCTCGGCATGGAAGGGAACAAGGAAAACATGGAACCCAAAGGGAACTGCAGCGAGAGCACAGATTTTGGGATACTGCGAGCAAATGGGGTGGAGGGGTGCTCTCCTGAGCTACAGAAGGAATGGTCTGGTGGTTAAGATAAAACACAAGTCAAACTTATTAAAGTTGTCCACAGTCAGCAATGGTGATCTTGCTGGTCTTGCCATTCCTGGACCCAAAGCGCCCCATGGCCTTCACAATTCATGCCTTCTTTCACCTTGCCAATGACCACATGCTTGCCATCCAACCACTCTGTCTTGACAGTGCAGATGAAAAACTGGGAACCGTTTGTGTTGGGTCCAGCATTTGCCATGGACAAGGTGCCGAGACCTGTATGCTTTAGGATGAAGTTCTCATCATCAAATTTCTCACCGTAGATGGACTTGCCACCAGTGCCATTATGGCGTGTGAAGTCAGCACCCTGACACATAAACCCTGGAATAATTCTGTGAAAGCAGGAACCCCTATAACCAAATCCTTTCTCTCCAGTGCTCAGAGCACGAAAGTTTTCTGCTGTCTTTGGAACCTTGTCTGCAAACAGCTCAAAGGAGATGCGGCCCAAGGGCTCGCCATCGACGGCGATGTCGAAGAACACGGTAGGATTGACCATGGCTGATACTACAAGGTTCCAGGCGGCGGCGGCGTCTGCAAAGCCCTTTGCCCATTTTTAATTGTGTTTTTTGGCATCGTAGGAGTTTTAAAATATATACATACATGCCCCTTATTAGCTATATATGATTAGCAAATATTTTCTCCTGTTCTGTAGGTTTTTTCACTTTTAACGATGTCCTTTGATGTGCAAAAGATTTTAATTTCAAAGAAGCTCAATTCATCTGTTTTTTTTCTTTTGTTGCTGGTGCTCTTGGTGTCATTATCTAAGAATTCATCGCCAAATTCAAGGTCACAAGAGACTTACCCCTATGTTTTCTTCTAAAAGTTGTATAGTTTTAAACATCAGAGTAATTAGTAATTAGTGTGTCTATCACCTCAAACATTTATCATTTCTTTGTTTTGGGAGCATTCAAAATCTTTTCTAGCTGTTTGAAAATATGCAATACGTTATTCTTAACTATAGTCACCCTATAGTGTGATAGAATATTAGAACTTATTCCTCCTATCTTGCTGTAATTTTGTGTCTGTTAACCAGCCTCTCCCTCTCTACTCCCTTCCCTATCTTCTCTTAACATTTAATGAAAAAAAAACC
The DNA here is from genome assembly GCF_030222135.1 of Aotus nancymaae. Taxonomy (NCBI): domain Eukaryota; kingdom Metazoa; phylum Chordata; class Mammalia; order Primates; family Aotidae; genus Aotus; species Aotus nancymaae. Next base: position 64,147 of record NW_026989089.1, read on the forward strand.
ACAATTACTTTTGCACCAGCCTAATAGTAACCACTATTCTACTCTCTAGTTCTGTGAGATAAGCTTTTTTAGCTTCCACATAGGAATGATAATGTGGTATTACATCTTTCTGTGCCTGGCTTATTTCACATAGTGTCCTCCAGGTTCATCCATGTTTCCGTCAATGACAAGATTTCTTTCATTTTTATGGCTGAACACATTTTTTAATCCCTGCATCTGTTGATGGGTACTTATACTGATTTCATATCTTGACTGTTGTGAATAGTGCTGCAATAAACATGAGAGTGCCGATACGTCTTTGATATATTGATATCCTTTCTTTTTGATATATACCCAGCAGTAAGATTCCTGGATCATATGGTAGTTCTATTTTTAGTTTATTGAGAAATCTCCATGCTGTTTTCCATAGTGGCTGTACTAATTTACATTCCCACCAAAAATGTGTAAGAGTTCCATTGTCTCTGCATCCTTACCAGCATTTTTCTTTTTGTCTTTTTGACAATAGCCATTCCAACTGGGGTGCGATGATATCTCTTTGTGGTTTTGATTTCCATTTCCCTGATGATTAGTGATGTTGAGTGTTTTGTCATATGCTTTTTGGCCATTTGTATGTCTTCTTTTGAGAAATGCCTATTCTGATTATTTGCCAATTTTTAAATTGAAGTATTTGTGTTTTTGTTGTTTAGTTGAGTTCCTTGTATAGTCATGTACTGCACAGCGTTTCAGTACATAATGGACTGCATGTATGACAGTTGTCCCATAAGAATATAATACCAAATTTTTTCTGTACCTTTTATATGATTAGATACATGAATACTTACCATTGTCTTACAGTTGCTTGTATTATTCAATACAATAACATTCTATACAGGTTTGCAGCCTAGGAGCAATAGGCTATACTACATAGCTTATGTATGTAGTAGGCTATACCATCTAGGTATTTGTTAGTAGTACTTTTCTTCTTCTAAGTAGAAGAGCTTTTTTGCTCTTCTGCTTTTAGAAGAGCTTAAGAAAATCTGAATCTATGAGTCTCACAATGATGGAAATGCCTAGGGACACATTTCTCAGAATGTATCCCCATGGTTAAACAATACATGACTATATATTCTGGATAGTAATCCCTTGTCGAATGAACAGTTTGCAAATATTTTCTCCCATTCTGTAGATTGTCTTTTCATTCTCTGATTGTTTCTTTTGCTGTGTGGAAGCTTTTTAGTTTGATATAATCCCATTTGTCTATTTTTGCTATTTTACCTGTGCTTTTGAGGTCTTATCCATAAAATCTTTGCCCAGACCAATGTCCTGAAGTATTTCTCCTATTTTTTTCTATTAGTTTCATAGTTACATTTAGATTTATAATTTATTTTGAGCTGTGCCAGGAAACAGAAGAATGAAACTGGACCTCTGTATTTCATCAAGTACTGCAGAATTTTGATTATAGTAGTTTTGTAGCATGTTTTGAAATCATTAAGTGTATGTGCTCCAAGTCTGTTCTTCTGCTTCAAGATTGTTTTTGTTATTCTGAGTCATTTTCCATTCCATGTCAATTTTAGAGTCAGCTTTTCCACTTAAACAAAAAAGTCTTTGGAATTTTCACATTGATATTTTTCACTGAATCTATAGGTTGCTTTGAGGGTATTGCCATCTTTGCAATATTTAGTTTCCATTCTATAAACACATAATGCCCTTCCATTTATTTTGGTCTTTAACTTCTTTTAGCAATATTTTTTAGTTTTAGGTATGTAAGGTTTTCACCTCCTTGGTTCAATTTATTCCTAGGTGTTTCACTCTTTTATATGCTATTGTAAATGGAATTGTTTTCTTTCTTTTTCAGATTGTTCATTGCTGGTATATAGAAATATAACTGATATGTGTGTGTTGATTTTGTCACCTGCAACTTTGCTGAACTTATTTATTCACTCTAGTAGCTTTTTTGTGGATTCTTTTGACATTTCTATCTATAGGATCATTTCATCCACAAATAGAAATACTGTATCTTCTTTTCTCCTATATGGTTATCATGTATTTCTTTTTCTGGTCTAATTGCTCTGGCTTAACTTGAATAACAGTGCTGAAAACGGGCATGCTTGTCTTGTTTCTGATCTTTTCGGTGAAAGTTTTCAGTCTTTTACTATTGAATATGACATTAGTTGTGGGATTTTCATAAATGCCGATTATCATGGTAAGGAAGTTCCTTTCGGTGCCTAATTTTATCAGTGTTTATTTTTTAAAGGGTATCAGGTTTTATCAAATATCTTTTTTTGTATCAACGGAGATGATCATGTGGAGATTTTTTTTTTTTCTACTCAAGTGATATATTATGTGATTTGACTCTCTTATGTTGACCACCCTTGCATTTCTAGGATAAATCCCACTTGGTCATGGTATACATTCTTTTTAATATACTGTTGGATTTGGCGTGCTGGGATTTTGTCGATAATTTTTGTATCTATATTCATAAGTGATACAGGTATGTATTGTTTCCTTGTGTTGTCTTCATCTGGTTTTGATATCAGAGTAATACTGGCTCCGTAGAATTAGTTAGAAGATGCTCCCCCTTCTACTTTTTAGAAGAGCTTGAGGATTGTTGTTGACTCTTCTTTATGTTTGTTGGAATTGTCTAGTGAAACCATCTGGTCCTGGAATTCTCTTTTGGGGGAAGTTTCTGATTACTGGTCCAATTTCTTCACTGTTTATGGGTCAGTTGAGATTTTCTATTCAGTTCAGTTTCTTTTCTGTCCAGATTTTGAGTCAGTTTAGGTAATTTATGTGTGTTTTTAAGAATTTGTTGATTTCATCTAAGTTATCTAATTTGTTGATGTACAAATGTTGATTGTATACTTTTAATCTTATAAAATTTCTGTGTGGCTGGTAATAATGTTTCCCCTTTCTGGTTTTAGATATTTATGTCTTCTTTTTTTGTCTGTCTAGCTAAAAGATTGTCAATTTTCTTTATCTTTTTGAAAAACCAACTTTTGGTTTTATTGATTCTCTGTACTGTTTTTCCATCCTCTATTTTCTTTATTTCTTCTCGAAATATTTCCTTCCTTCAGTTAGCTATGGGTTTCATTTGCTCTTCTTTTTCTAGTTCCTCAAGGTATAAAGTTAGGTAATTGATTTGATATCTTTTTCATGTTTTGATGTAGGTGTTTATAGTATAAACTTCTCTCTGATCACTATCTTTGCTGCATCCCATAAGTTTAGTTATGCTGTTTTTCTTTTTATTCATTTCTGAGTATTTTCTGATTTTTCTTGTGATTTCTTCTTTGACCCTTTGGTTATTTAATAGTGTGTTATTTAATCTCCATATATATGTGAATTTAAAATTTTTCTTTCAGTCGTTGATTCCTAGATTCAGCCACTGTCAATGAAGATATTTCACATGATATCAGTCTTATAGAGTTCATTGAGACTTATTTTAGAAGAATATGTTTTTGCCATTATTTGGTGCAGAGTTCTATATATGTCTGTTAGGTCTAGTTGATGTATACCGCTGTTCAGGTCCTTTATTTCTTTATTGATCTTGAGTCTAGATGCTCTATTCATTATTAAGTGTGGGATTTGAAACTTCCTACTGTTATTGTAAAACTGTAATTTTTCCCTTCAATTCTGTCAATGTTTGCTTCTCCTTAGGGACTTTCACTTTCGTAATTATTTACATTCTCCTGTATTTTAACCCCATTATTTTTACAGGTTTCTCTATATCTGCATGGAACATACACTAATTTTTCCCTTGGGAAGAATAAAATCCTTTTTCCCAACACTAATCTCACATACTTTTCCAGCTTTCTCTCCACCCTTTCAGAGTAATCGTTTTTCCACATTTGTTATTTCTGCTTTCTCATCTCCTACTTAGTCCTCACACAATTGCAGTCTAGTTTCTTTCTCTACTACTCGGCTAAAACTCTGCCCTCAAAGTCACCAAAGCCTCCATATTCCCTAAAAAAAGAGCAATTAACATTTTTAAAAATTTTATTTATATGTGCTGCTAGGGAACAATGTTTTTTTTTTCCTCCACTTTTGGTGTAGCCTTACATGTAGTGGGATCTTTATTAGAATAATATCTCTGGCTTTTCTGTGTCCCCACCCTTATTCACTCTTACCCTTCTCTCTTCCCTTTCTTGTTCCACAGGGGGCTGTGTTCTTCTTTGCTGTTTTATAACATAAGTTTTCAAGTGAAGGTTGAAAATAGGGCCCCAGTTTTTAATTGGATGGGATTGTGGGTTAAATTCTGAAATTTCTTTTTAGGAAGCCTTCCTGCCCAAAGATCTGCGTCATATTTCTCTGTTTTAGAATTATTAGTAACAAAGATTATGTGTTTATTTCTCATCTGCTTTACTCCTTTTACTCAGTTTGTACAGAATTTGGGTAGCGTAAAAGGATTGACATTTGTTGGGCCCTTTAAAATCCAGCTGATGTAAGAGCTTAATACATTTTGATTTCAAAAGATTGAGTATTACAAGTAAAGTTAAAGACCTCTTCAGCTATAAACACCAATTTCAGTCTTCTTCCTAGAAGTAATGCATATTGTCCATTTCTAGAACCTTTTTATGCATTGCCTCCACACAAATATATCCATGTGTTCTGAAAATTTTTTGGAATATTAAATGTTACCATAGGATATGTATTAGTCTGCAGCTCTTTTTTTTCAATAGTATGTCTTGGAGATTTTTCCATATAGGTATATACCTTTCTCCTTCTTATTAGTCTTATATAACATCTCATAGTCTTACAATGTCATATTTGTTTGTGTGGATGATTCTGAGAAGTAGACTCTTGGGTCATAGGCATTTTTTGTTGTTGCTTTAGTAGACACTAGAAACCTCCTTACAAAGGGATTATATCATCGTATGCTTTCTCAGTATATCAGAGTCCCTCATTTCCCACACATTCACCAGCAGTACTGTCTGCATATTTAAACATATCTGCCAATTCGATAATGAAAATGGCATCTTTTTGTTTTATGTTTTTACTAATGTTGAAAACAATAAATAAGCTGTCTAAACTCACAGAAAATATCAAATTGGAAATACAAATTACAATCAAATACAAATACAGATCAATTTGTAAGCATCAAAACACTCATTAGAAAGATTTTGGAGGCTGAAGTTAGTCTGAAGAGAAAAGCGTTTTTTCTGTGCCTGAACTTAATATTCAAAATTCCTGTTATGCAAATAGAAGTCATCTCATAGCACTAACAAACTTGAGAGTTTACTATTATAAGACCTTTAATTCTTTTAGCTATTTCAAATATGTTGAGACACTTCAGATAATTATAAATTATTGATAATTAGCATAATAAATGATGATTTAAAACTATATTAAGTGATGTAATTCAACAGTAAGATTCCTAAGCTCTTCTTGAAGGAAGTTTCTATTCAAAATGTATAAAAGCTTAAATCATCTTGGTGGTAGTTAGCACAGTTTAGTCAATCATCTTCGTGCTATGTAAAATAAAATTCGACAGTTTATTTTTTAAAACATACTTAACACATTTTTGTTAATGTTCATTCACAATTGATTGTGTCTTGTTTTTTTTTTTGCTCTTTTTTTGAGATGAAATCTCACTCTGTCGCCCAGACTGGAGTGCAGTGTCGTGATCTCATCTCACTACATCCTCTGCCTCCTGCATTCAAACGATTTTCCTGCCTCAGTCTCCCAAGTAGCTGGGATTACAGGCACACACCACCACTCTGGGCTAATTTTTCTGTTTTTAATAGAGACAGGGTTTCACCATATTGGTCAGGTTGGTCTTGAATTCCTGACCTCGTGATCTACCTGCCTCAACCTCCCAAAGTGCTGGGATTACAGGCATGAGCCACCATGCCCAACGGCGTCTTCTTATTACTGTCCCAGTCGAATACCCGAAGTTGTGGGAACAGGCTCTGTAAAGTATGAAATTCTATTTTCTTAGCGAATGATTTTTTTTCTCTCTAAGGTGATATTTACAGGATTTTCAAACATGTCTAGATCTCACTGGTATTAATGTTTTGGGGGAGATTGATTTATTTACCAGAGAAGAAAGTTAGGCACACTGAAATCTATGATCCAAAATGAAAAATGAGAAAATGGTTGTATGTGCAAGCATATGATCTCATCTCTTATGTTAGAACTCCATTCTGTGCTACAACAAATCCCGTAATCTGATCGCACTAAAGTGACCCTAAACAGTGTATATGTAAAATTCAGAATTCTATGTAGATTTTTTTTTGTTCTCTAGTGGGGATTTATTTCACTGAGATAATACAATTGAAGTAAATTTATGCTCTTCGAAGCACCTGAGACGATAAACCCTAGCCCAGAGCTGAGGATTTATTCCTCAGTGAGACAGTGACCAAGTACACAAAAAACTTGTTCTCCTAGAGTAGGGCTCTCTATCATCTTTCAGTTCCTTAAACAGGTAATAATGTATTGTGAGGCAAAAAAAATCTAGTAAAACAGAAACTTAAATGAATACCACCTTTCGGTGTGTAAATACCAAGTAGATAAGAAGCAAAAGAAAATGGCTCAAAGGTTTTACCTTTTTGAGACTCCTGTTAATGTGATTTTTCTAGCATGCCAAAAATGGTATTTAATATTTAAATAACTCTTACCAATCAATAAAAGAGCAATAACACAATTAAAAACTAGGCAAAGGAATTTTAAAGACATATTTCCAAAGAAGATATACAAATGGCCAAAGCACATGAAAAGATGATCAGCATTATTGTTCTTTAAAGAAATGCAGATCGAAACCATAGCTACACCACTCCACACCCACTAGTATGTCTGTAATTTTTTTATGGAACCTAAGTATTACCAAGGATGTGGAGAAATTGGAACTCTTGTACATTGCTCGTTGGTATGTAAAATGGTACAGCCACTGTGGAAAATAATTTGATAGTTTTTCTAGTGTACCACTTTCATTCTCTTCTCATTTCTTTTTTGTGTGTTTTTTTTTCCAGTGCTTTTTTTCTTTCTTTCTTTCTTTTTTTAATTGCATTTTAGGTTTTGGGGTACATGTGAAAAACATGCAAGATTGTTGCATAGGTGCACACGTGGCAGTGTGATTTGCTGCCTTCCTCCCCTTCACCTATATGTGGCATTTCTCCCCATGCTATCTCTCCCCAACTCCCCACCCGCCGCTGTCCCCACTACTCCCCGCCAACAGACCCCAGTGTATAGTGCTCCCCTCCCTGTGTCCATGTGTTCCCATTGTTCAACACCCGTCTATGAGTGAGAACATGCGATGTTTGATTTTGTGTTCTTGTGTCAGTTTGCTGAGAATGATGGTTTCCAGGTTCATCCATGTCCCTACAAAGGACGTGAACTCATCGTTTTTGATGGCTGCATAATACTCCATGGTGTATATGTGCCACATTTTTCCTGTCCAGTCTATCATCGATGGGCATTTGGGTTGCTTCCAGGTCTTTGCTATTGTAAACTGTGCTGCAATGAACATTCGTGTGCATGTGTCCTTATAGTAGAATGATTTATAATCCTTTGGATATATACCCAGTAATGGGATTGCTGGGTCAAATGGAATTTCTATTTCTGGATCCTTGAGGAATCGCCACACTGTCTTCCACAATGGTTGAACTAATTTACACTCCCACCAACAGTGCAAAAGTGTTCCTATTTCTCCACATCCTCTCCAGCATCTGTTGTCTCCAGATTTTTTAATGATCGCCATTCTAACTGGCGTGAGATGGTATCTCAATGTAGTTTTGATTTGCATTTCTCTAATGACCAGTGATGATGAGCATTTTTTCATTTGCTTGTTGGCCTCATGTATGTCTTCTTTTGTAAAGTATCTGTTCATATCCTTCGCCCATTTTTGAATGGGCTTGTTTGTTTTTTTCTTGTAAATCTGTTTTAGTTCGTTGTAAATTCTGGATATCAGCCCTTTGTCAGATGGGTAGGCTGCAAAAATTTCTTCCCATTCTGTTGGTTGCCAATTCACTCTATTGACTGTTTCTTTCACCGTGCAGAAGCTGTGGAGTTTGATTAGGTCCCATTTGTCTATTTTGGCTTTTGTTGCCAATGCTTTTGGTGTTTTGGTCATGAAGTCCTTGCCTACACCTATGTCCTGAATGGTTTTGCCTAGGTTTTCTTCTAGGGTTTTTATGGTGTTAGGTCTTATGTTTAAGTCCTTAATCCATCTGGAGTTAATTTTAGTGTTAAGGTGTCAGGAAGGCGTCCAGTTTCTGCTTTCTGCATATGGCTAGCCAGTTTTCCCAACACCACTTATTGAACAGGGAATCCTTTCCCCATTGCTTGCTTTTATCAGGTTTGTCTAAGATCTGATGGTTGTAGATATGTTCTGTTGCCTCCGACGCCTCTGTTCTGTTCCATTGGTCTATATGTCTGTTTTGGTACCAGTACCATGCTGTTTTGATTACTGTAGCCTTGTAGTATAGCTTGAAGTCCAGTAGTGTGATGCCTCCCGCTTTGTTCTTTTTGCTTAGAATTGACTTGGCTATGCGGGCTCTCTTTTGGTTCCATATGAAGTATAAGTTAGTTTTTTCCAGTTCTGTGAAGAAGGTCATTGGTAGCTTGATGGGGATAGCGTTGAATCTGTAAATTACTTTGGGCAGTATGGCCATTTTCATGATATTGATTCTTCCTAACCATGAACATGGAATGTTTCTCCATCTGTTTGTGTCCTCTCTTATTTCGTTGAGCAGTGGTTTGTAGTTCTCCTTGAAGATGTCCTGTACGTTCCTTGTTAGTTGTATTCCTAGGTATTTTATTCTCTTCGTAGCAATTGTGAATGGCAGTTTTTTCTTGATTTGGCTCTCTTTAAGTCTGTTATTGGTGTATAGGAATGCTTGTGATTTTTGCACATTGATTTTGTATCCTGAGACTTTGCTGAAGTTGCTTATCAGTTTCAGGAGATTTTGGGCTGAGATGATGGGGTCTTCTAGATATACAATCATGTTGTCTGCAAATAGAGACAATTTGACTTCCTCCTTTCCTAATTGAATACCCTTCATTTCTTTTTCTTGCTTGATTACTCTGGCTAGAACTTCCAGTACTATATTGAATAGGAGTGGTGAGACAGGGCATCCTTGTCTAGTGCCAGATTTCAAAGGGAATGCTTCCAGTTTTTGCCCATTCAGTATGATATTGCCTGTTGGTCTGTCGTAAATAGCTTTTATTATATTGAGATACGTTCCGTCGATACCTAGTTTATTGAGGGTTTTTAGCATAAAGGGCTGTTGAATTTTGTCAAAGGCCTTCTCTGCATCAATTGAGATAATCATGTGGTTTTTGTCTTTGGTTCTGTTTATGTGGTGTTTGGGTGGTAGGCTCTTAATTGCTGCCTCGACTTCAGACCTTGTTATTGGTCTATTCAGGGCTTCGACTTCTTCCTGGTTTAGGCTTGGGAGGAGGCAACTGTCCAGGAATTTATCCATTTCTTCCAGGTTTTCTAGTTTATGTGCATAGAGTTGTTTGTAATAATCTCCGATGATGGTTTGAATTTCTGTGGAATCTGTGGTGATATCCCCTTTATCATTTTTTATTGCATCTCTTTGGTTATTCTCTCTTTTCTTTTTTATTAATCTGGCTAGTGGTCTGTCTATTTTGTTGATCTTTTCAAAAAACCAGCTCCTGGATTTATTGACTTTTTGAAAGGTTTTTCGTGTCTCTATCTCCTTCAATTCTGCTTTGATCTTAGTTATTTCTTGTCTTCTGCTAGGTTTTGAGTTTTTTTGATCTTGCTCCTCTAGCTCTTTCAATTGTGACGATAGGGTGTCAATTTTAGATCTCTCCTTGCTTCTCATGTGAGCACTTATTGCTATACATTTTCCTCTCGATACTGCTTTAAATGTGTCCCAGAGATTCTGGTATGTGGTGTCTTCGTTCTTGTTGGTTTTGAAGAGCATCTTTATTTCTGCCTTCATTTCATTGTTTATCCAGTCAACATTCAAGAGAAAGTTGTTTAGTTTCCATGAAGCTGTGCGGTTCTGGGTTGGTTTCCGAATTCTGAGTTCTAACTTGATTGCACTGTGGTCTGAGACGCTGTTTGTTATGGTTTCCGTTCTTTTGCATTTGCTGAGGAGTGATTTACTTCCAATTATGTGGTCAATTTTAGAGTAGGTGTGATGTGTTGCTGAGAAGAATGTATATTCTGTGGATTTTGGGTGGAGAGTTCTTTAAATGTCTATTAGGTTTGCTTGGTCCAGGTCTGAGTTCAAGTCCTGGATATCCTTGTTAATTTTCTGTCTCGTTGATCTGTCTAATATTGACAATGGTGTGTTGAAGTCTTCCACTATTATTGTGTGGGAGTGTAAGTCTCTTTGTAAGTCATTAAGAACTTGCCTTATGTATATGGGTGTTCCTGTATTAGGTGCATATATATTTAGGATCATTAGCTCTTCTTGTTGCATTGATCCTTTTACCATTATGTAATGTCCTTATTTGTCTCTTTTGATCTTTGTTGCTTTAAAGTCTATTTTATCAGAGATGAGAATTGCAACTCCTGCTTTCCTTTTGCTCTCCATTTGCTTGGTAAATCTTCCTCTATGCCTTTATTTTGAGCCTTTGTGTATCCTTGCATGTGAGATGGGTTTCCTGGATACAGCACACTGATGGGTTTTGGCTTTTTATCCAATTTGCCAGTCTGTGTCTTTTTATTGGGGCATTTAGTCCATTTACGTTTAGGTTAATATTGTTATGTGTGAATTTGATCCTGCCATTTTGATGCTAGCTGGCTGTTTTGCCCGTTGGTTCATGCAGATTCTTCATTGTGTTGATGCTCTTTACCATTTCGTGTGTTTTTGGAGTGGCTGGTACTGGTTGTTCTTTTCTATGTGTAGTTCCTCTTTCAGGAGCTCTTGTAAAGCCGGTCTGGTGGTGATGAAATCTCTGAGTACTTGCTTGTTCACAAAGGATTTTATTTTTCCTTCACTTATGCAGCTTAGTTTGGCTGGATATGAAATTCTGGGTTGAAAGTTCTTTTCTTTAAGGATGTTGAATATCGGCCCCCACTCTCTTCTGGCTTGTAGGGTTTCTGCTGAGAGATCTGCTGTCAGTCTGATGGGCTTCCCTCTGTGGGTAACCCGACCTTTCTCTCTGGCTGCCCTTAGCGTTTTCTCCTTCATTTCAACCCTGGTGAATCTGACGATTATGTGCCTTGGGGTTGCTCTTCTAGAGGAATATCTTTGTGGTGTTCTCTGTATTTCCTGGACTTGAATATTGGCCTGCCTTGCTAGGTTGGGGAAGTTTTCCTGGATAATATCCTGAAGAGTATTTTCCAGCTTGGATTCATTCTCTTCGTCACATTCAGGTATACCTATCAAACGTAGATTAGGTCTTTTCACATAGTCCCATATTTCTTGTTGACTGTTCATTCCTTTTTACCCTGTTTTCTCTAATCTTGCCTTCTCGTTTTATTTCATTGAGTTGATCTTCGACCTCTGATAGCCTTTCTTCTGCTTGGTCAATTCGGCTGTTGAAACTTGTGCGTGCTTCGCGAAGTTCTCGTGTTGTGTTTTTCAGCTCCATCAATTCGCTTATATTCCTCTCTAAGTTGTCCATTCTCGTTAGCATTTCGTCAAATCTTTTTTCAAGGTTCTTAGTTTCTTTGCATTGGCTTAGAACATGTTCTTTTAGCTCACGGAAGTATCTTATTACCCACTTTCTGAAGGCTCATTCTGTCATTTCATCACACTCATTCTCCATCCAGTCTTGTTCCCTTGCTGGTGAGGAGTTATGATCCCTTGTAGGAAGAGAGGTGTTCTGGTTTTGGGTGTTTTCATCCTTTTTGCACTGGTTTCTTCCCATCTTTGTGGACTTATCCACCTGTCGGCTTTGTAGTTGTTGACTTTCTGGTTGAGTCTCTGAGTGGACGTTCTGTTTGTTGTTGAAGTTATTTCTGTTTCTTAGTTTTCCTTTTAACTGTCTGGCCTCTCTGCTGTAGGACTGCTGAGGTCCACTCCAGGCCCTGCTTGCCTGGGGATCACTTGCAGCAGCTGCCGAACAGTAAAGGTTGCTACCAGTTTCTTCTGCTTTGTCCCAGAAGGATACCTGCCAAATGTCAGTCTGAGCTCTGCTTTACGAGGTGACTCTGGATATACGGGGGTCAGGAGCTGCTTGAGGAAACAGTCCTTTATATTAGCTCAGGTGCTGAGCTGTGAGCCCCGTTGTTCATTCAGAGGTGCTGGGCTGGTAAATTTAAGTCTGCAGCAGCAGAACTCATAAGCCCCCCCTTTTTTTTTCCCCAGGTGTTCTGTCCCAGGGAGTTAGGCCTTTATGAGTTTCTGCTGTACTGCTGCCTTTTTTTTCTTCAGGGCTGCCCTGCCCACAAGGAGGCAGCTTAGTCACTTTCAGCCTGCAGAGGCTTCACTGAGCGAGCTGCTGTGGGCTCTGCCCAGCTGCTATGTGAACTTCCCTGCAGTCCTATTTATATGGGTGTAGTTAGAGCTGCTTCCGCAATGTTGGCCTGCCTCTGTAATCACGGACTTTCTCTGTAATGGCGGGTTGCCTCAGCAACGGCAGGCTGCCTCAGTAATGGCGGACGTCCCTCCCCCACAGAGCTGGACTGTCCCGGGTTCAGCTGTGCTTGCTGTGAAACTCTCAACCCAGAGCGTTTCCAATTGCTGTTTTTTTGTTTTTGTTTTTATGGGGGTGGGACCAGCCGGGCCTGATCTCCTGGCTCCCTGCCTCAGAGCCTTTTATTTTTTCGTTGAACGGTCGGCCCTCTCCCATGTGTCCTGGTCGCCTGTTGAATAGGCACCGGGATCTGTGTGATTTCCCGTGTGGCGACCCACTGTGCCGCTGAAACCGCATCTCTGAGTTTCGTGGCGCTTTTTTTGCCCGGGAATCTCCTGGCCTGGCTCCCCGTTTCAGTTCCCCTTGCTGGCTAAGAGGGAACAGAGTCTCGTTTACTCTGCACCAGGAGCGGCTGTGCCAGGGCGCAGGCAAAACTGCCACGCTGGCCAAAACAGCCGTGCTGGCGACCCATGGGGCTCCTCCGCTTGCGAATCTCCTGGTCTGTGGGCAATAAAAATCCGTCTGGAAATGCGGCGTCCACTCATCCTCTGCACTTTCACTCGGAGCTGCAATTCTGAGCTGGATCTCACCAGCCATCTTTGCTTTTTTTCTTATTGGTCACTCTGGGTATTACAATTAATATCTTAACTATACAACATTCAGGTTTAATTAATATCAGCTTAGTTTCAGTGATAACACAAAATTCTGCTCCTTTATACTTCCATCTCCCTCTTTATGTTATCACAAATTTAATCTTTTTTTTTGACGGAGAAAGAAGAAAGAAAGAGAAAGAAAAAAAGAATGAAGAAGAGGAAGAAAAAGGAAGAGAAAGAGGGACAGAGAACAGGAGTATTGCTTTATTGCCCAGCTAGAATGCAATCTAAAAATGGGAATTGAAAACATCTTTTATGCCAGTAATTGTGCTTAACAATGGAGACAGGAAGGAATAAGGGAAGAAAATAACAAACAAGCAGCCAACCAATATTTCATTTAAACCTATGAAATGCTATGCAATTATAGAGGAGTGATTTACTTCCAATTATGTAGTCACTTTTGGAATAGGTGTGATATGGTACTGATAAGAATTTATGTTTTGTGTATTTGAAGTGGAGAGTTCTATAAATGTTTATTAAGTTTACTTGTTCCAGGTCTGAGTTCAAGTCCTGGATATCCTTGTTAATTTTCTATCTCGTCGATCAGTCTAATATTGACAATGTGATGTTACAGTCTCCCACTATTATTGTGTGGGAGGTCTTACGTATCTGGGTGCTCCTGTATTGGGTACGTGTATATATAGGATCGTTAGCTTTTCTTGTTGCATTGATCCTTTTACCATTATGTAATGTCCTTCTTTGCCTCATTTGATCTTTCTTGCTTTAAAGTCTATTTTATCAGAGGTGAGAATTGCAACTCCTGCTTTTTATTTATTTATTTATGTTTGCTCTCCGTTTGATTGGTAAATCTTCCTCTGTCCCTTTGTTTTGAGTCTTTGTGTATCGTTGCACGTGAGATGGATCTGGATACAGCATACCGATGGGGTTTGGCTTTTTATCCAGTTAATAATATATATGAGTTTAATACTGCCATTTGATGCTAGCTGGATATATTTTTGGAAAGGCTAATACTGGTTGCTCCTTTATATGTATGGTGCTTCTTTCAGAAGCTTCTGCAAAGCAGGCCTGGTGATGGTGAAATCTCTAAGTACTTGCTTGTTTGCAAAAGATTTTGTTTTTCCTTCGCTTTTGAAGCTCAGTTTGGCTGGATATGAAATTCTGGGTTGAAAGTTCTTTTCTTTAAGGATGTTGAATATTGGCCCCTACTCCTTTCTGGCTTGTAGGGTTTCTGCTGAGAGATCTGCTGTAAGTCTGATAGGCTTCCCTTTGTGGGTAACCTGACCTTTCTCTCTGGCTGCTCTTAGTATTTTCTCCTTCATTTCAACCCTAATGATTCTGACGATTATGTGCCTTGGGGTTGGTCTTCTTGAGGAATATCTTTGTGGTGTTCTCTGTGTTACCTGGAGTTGAATATTGTCCTATCTTACTAGGTTGGGAAAGTTTTCCTGAATAATCTCCTGAAGAGTATTTTCCACCTTGGATTCATTCCCTTCATCACATACAGGTACACCTATCAAACGTAGATCAGGTCTTTTCACATAGTCCCATATTTCTTGGAGACTTTGCTCATTCTTTTATATCCTTTTTTCTCTAATCTTGACTTCTCGTTTTATTTCGTTAAGTTGGTCTTCGAACTCTGATATGCTTTCTTCTGCTTGATCAATTCGACTGTTAAAACTTGTGCAAACTTTGCGAAGTTCTCGTGTTGTGTTTTTCAGCTCCATTAATTCACCTATATTCCTATCCAAATTGTCTATTCTCGTTAGCATTTCGTCAAACCTTTTTTCAGAGTTCTTAGTTTCTTTGCATTGGGTTAGAACAAGTTCTTTTAATTCACAGAAGTTTCTTAATATCCACCTTTAGAAGCCTACTTCTGTTAATGGAACACACTCGTTCTCCATCAGGGCTTGTTCCCTTGCTGATGAGGAACTGTGATCCCCTGTAGAGGGAGAGGCATTCTGATTTGGGGTATTCTCAGCCTTTTTACGCTGGTTTCTTCCCATCATTGTTAATTTATCCACCTGTCATCTTTGTGATTTCCGACTTTCAAATTAGGTTTCTTAGTGGACGTCCAACTTGTTGATTCCCAGCACCGAAATCTGAGCAATCCACTGCGCCGGCCAAAACAGCGGTGTTAAGATTGATGGTGCTTTTCTGCCCGGGAATCGGCCAAAAGGGTACCCAGTCCCGCTCACTCTGCACCAAGAACTGCTGCGCTGAGGTGCCAGCAAAACCGCCGCGCCGGCCACAAGAGTCGCGCTGGTGACCTGTGGGGCTCTTCCCCTGGGAATCTCCTGGTCCGTGAGCAACAAAAATTCATCTGAAAGTGTGGCGTCCTCTTGTTCTCTGCACTTTCACTGGGAGCTACAATCCCGAGCTGCTAGTGGTCAGCCATCTTGGATCTCTCTCCTCAAATTTAATCTTTATATACTGTGTGTCTATTAACAGATTTGTAATTATAGCTTTATGCATTTGGCTTTTAAAACATTTAGAGAAAACAGAAGTAAAACAACAAAGATGCAATAATACTGGCTTTTTGAAAAACTGACTCTGTATTTAAGAGTAGTTTTAGGTTTACAGAAAAATTGAGCAGAAAGTACGTACAGAGAGCACCCATACTTTTTTCTTACACCCCACCTCTGCCACGTGCTGCCCACAGGTTCCCATATTACTAGCATCTTATAATAGTATGGTACCTTTTTTTTTTTTTACTATCGATAAATGAATACTGATACATTATTATTAACTAAAGTCCCTAGTATACTTTAAGGTCTGCCCATTAAGTTGTACATTCCAATTTTTTTTTAAAAACGTTGTAGTAAAATATACATGACATTAAATTTGCCATTTTAGCCACTGTTAACTGTCCAATTTGGTGGTGTTAAGTGTATTCACATTGTTGTGCAGCTATCACCACTATTGATCTCCAGAACTTTTGCATCATTCTAAATTAAAATTACATATATTAAAAAATAACTCCGTGTTATTCCCTTCCATCAGCCCCTGGAAAGCACTATCCTACTTTCTTTCTCTACTAAATCTTTGATGCATTTTGAGTTAATTTTTGTATATTGAGTAAGGTAAGGTCCAACTTTTTTTTTTAAGATGATTAATATTTATTTTTTCTGCCAAGTATTAATAAAATGACAAACAAGCATTCCGTTAAAATCTTTAAAGTGTCTGTACATATAATTTGTATCTTCATTAGTAGTCAGCTACTTACATTTTGAAAAACAGACTTTTAAAATATAATTGGTGAAATCTCAGTTTGTAGTAATTTATGAGTGCTTTTTTGGGCTTAGCTTTTCTTTTTTTAATTATTTTTTATTAATTTTTTTTTTTTTTGTAGATGAGCCAAGGTTTATTTACTTAACATTTAAAAATAGTTCATTTACTTCAACAACATGGCAGACAGTCAAAAGTACTATTGAAACACTTACAATTCAGAGAGGGTCAGGACAGAAAAGATCACAACCCCATTCCTGAGGTGGAGTGAAAAATGTAAGCCAGGCCTCCATCCTAAGCCAGGCTCCTCCATTAAACAGAGACAACCAAAAGATAGGAAAGCCATCAGGAGATGGCCTGAACTGCTCACAAATAAGAAAGAACTTGATCATACTGAGGGCTGGTTCCTGATGAGTCATTAGGAAAGTCAGTTGGTTCTCTCTTTAGTAAGTGGCTTACCACCCTTCTGGAGAACAGAGAACAGTAGTCCGGGGCTGGACGCTGAGGGCCAACATCCAACAAAGGTTACATTCTTTTCAGTAATGCTTTGTTCCTTTTTGCAACAGCAAGAAACCTGAAATCCAGAGGAGTCATTTAAAAAACCCTTTCTGGCTGCAACCTAAAAGCATCTACCAGGCCAGATTGTGGGTAGAGATGATGACTCCAACTTCAGTGGGCCTATTCAATAGGGGAGCAGCCAGAGAAGAAGCTGGTATTACTGGCCAGAGCTCGTTTCTTTTTCTTCCCTGGAGCCTTATTTCCTTGGTATTCTGTTGCTACATGTTTCCGCTCTGGGAGGTCAAAAGGGGAGGGAGGTGTGCAGTCTTTGACAACACTTGCTTCAGGTCACACATCTCTTTCAGGATCTTGCTATTGGGGGTGGCACAGACAGGGTTAAAGAGGCTCAATCCTGGAGTCACCTCAGTAGGATCCTCCAGGTTGAAGGAGCCTTTGGAATCCTGGGTCCATTCAACTGTACTCAAGCTATCCTTGCCTTGCTGGTGGTTCCGACACTTTGTGGGATCACAGCTACTGTCCACACCACAGTCTGACTTTTGCTTCCTGCACCCACACTTCTTGTTTCCACACCAGCCCTTGCAGGAACACCCTTGGATGTTCTTCCTGGACACCTTAACTAATTTTGTTGGCTTCCATTCCTCATCATCCCCCTCATCACCGTCACCATCACCATCCTCATGCTCATTGACAGAATGCTCTGAGCAATATTTTAGATCCTCGACGTCCATGCTTTGCTCCAGGAACTTTTCTTTAACATGAGGAGGTGTTGGCTTAGGTGGGATATATTCAAAAGGAGAGTCTGGAGATAGAAGGGCATCCTTAGGAAGAGGTTTCTGTCTGCTGGCTATCTGGAGGAGAGTCAGTTTCTGCTTGATTTCATTCTCTCGGAGAAGCTGCTTATTTTGCTCACACACTTCTCGCGTCTTCTGAAGTTCTTCATCCTGATGCTTCAGTGTGCTCAGTAGCTGCTGTTCCTTTTCACTGATTGATTCCTCTAACGGTTTCTCTGCCATTTGGCTTCGCTGCAGCTGGCTGAGAAGGTACAGCACCTCCTCCTGGTGCTGTTGCTCCATTCTGACCAGCTCAGCTTGTAACTCTGTCTCTATCTCGGCAAAATGATTTCGTACCTCAAACAGCATCTTCTGCGTGTCAGCACAGCTGGCCTTGCTCTGTTTCAGGCTGCTTTCAAGTTTGCTGACCTGTATTTTGGAGGAGACCAGCTCTCCAATCAAATATTTCAGGGCACACTTGGCTTCCACAATGGTGGCAATATTCTCCCAGCATTGTTTTGGTCTGTCCTCACTTTCTGCATCTAGCAGCTTCTGCTGTAGGTCAGCAATCTGAGCACTCCTGCATTCCATTTCAGTCTGTAGGCTTTCAATCTGCTTTGTAATAGAATCTTCTGATTCTGAAACTTGACCAGGCACTTCAGTAAGGGAGAATGTACGCCTCCGGAGTTTAGGAGGTGGATTCTCCCCAGATTCCTTTTTTTCTTTGAGTTGAGCCACATCGTGAGCCAGGATCTTTCTGTCTTCAAGGAGGTCATTCAGATGGCGTTTGGCTTCCTCAGTACTAACCATAACCTCTATTTCATTTCCAAGCCAATTCTTCACTCGAGCTGCAGTGCTTTCCATTCCACGGCTCTGAGTCTCTTTCCGCTTTTCCGCGACCTCCTGTTGTTTCTGGAGAGCATCCTTGAGATGCTTATTGGCAGCTGCTGCCTCCTCTGTTTTAGGTCTGAGCACATTGTATTGTTTCTGGAAGATTCTTTCAAGTTTCAGCAGCTCATATTGCCTCTTACGGTCTCATTCTTTTAACTGTATTACTTCTTTGTCTTTTTTCTGCTTCCATTGTCTGAACTTCTCAGCATCCTCTTTCATTTGATGCATTAACTGTACCCACTGGTTTTTCATCATCCGTATCTCCTGGTTCAGTTTGGAGACAGTATGCTCTGTGGAATCCTTTAGTTTCAGAACTTTGGACTTCTCATTCAGTTTCTTCTTCAGATCAGCAATTTGACCCTGTAGCTCCTAGAGACATTTGTGGTGGCGAAGTGTTCAGGTGTGTGCAGGGTAGTTCTCCTGGAGTCCCAGGTTGGGAGGCCTTGCCCAGTGAGGAGAAGTGAGGACAAATACCTGCATGGGGAGGAATGTGACCACTTTTCCATGGGGTGACTGCACTGTGCTGAAGGTTTGCACCAGTCCCTAGTTACCGTGGACTCTTCAGAGCTTGAAGGTAGCAAAGGCAAGTGCTGCAAGAGAGCAACGATGGTGGCCTGCTCCTCCTTCTTTGAGCTCTGTCCCAGGGAGTTGCAGAACTGCCACCAGCATGAGAACCCCAATGAGGGGGTAGCTGGAGTCCCTGGTTTGGAGGTCCTGCCCAGTGAGAAGAAATGGCCACACTCTAGTTGCCTGGGCCTCTCCAGAGCATGAAGCCTGTGAGATTGTAAAGATGGCAGCCCACCCCTTCCTCTGGGAGCTCCATCCCTGGGAAGTGAGGAGCTATTACTAGCCCAAGAGCCCCACTAGGGGGTGACTAAAGTCCCAGACCAGTGTGTCTTATCCTGCAAGACTTGTAGACCTTCATTGTTCAGCCCCCTGCATTCAGAATCTTTCTTAAGGGTGTATAAGGGAGTCTTACCTCCCCCTTTAACAGAGCTGGAGCTGCTAATGCCAGGATGCCTGGGGATCCAAGGCTTCTGGGACTCTGCATGTATGTGAGTGTGGCACTGCCCAGTCTCCACATAGCTCTGTGTGTCAGTTTGAAGATCTTGGTGGTAGAGTGGGCTCACAAAGGGATCTCCAGATTTTAGGGTACCAAACATCTGTGGAAGAAGTGTGGATTCCTGGGGTTTCTCATTCACTCACCAATTCCCATGGAGGGGGAACCTCCCAGGTGGACGGACGTCCTGTCTTCTCTCTATTCTCCATGAGTCAATTTGTTTCTTTGATGAATTTCAATGTGTTCACTTGCATGTTTCAGTTGAAGACGTAGTGTTTAATTGCCGCTGTTGCTTCTCTTTGTGAGCGTAGCATACACTAGCTACTTCTAATCAGCCAGCTTGTCCTTCCCCCTCATTCTTCATAGGGTTTTATCTCTCCGTTTATATTACTCATTTGTTCTTAAATGCTGTCCATTTTTTTTTCCACTAGAGCCCTTATCATATCAGTCTTGATAGTTCCAAAATTTCTGCCATATCTGAGTCAGGTTCTGATGCTTATTTTGATTGACTCTTGAGACTGTATTTTGCCATTTAACATGCCTTCTAATTTTTTGTTGAAAGCTAGACATGATATATTGGGGAACAGAATTCAGAAAATTCATCCTTAAGTGTGAGGTTTTATGTTTTATCTGTCTACGAATCAGGCTATATTCAATGTTTGTTGTAGTTATAGACGTCAAAGTCTAAAATTTCTTATGCTATCCCTACTGTCTCCTATTCTGTTGTCTTTGGTTTCCTGGGACATGACTTTGTATATAGGGTCTGATACTTAACAGTTGTTCCAGCTGTAATTTCCTGTTATTAAACGTTAGCTTGATTGATGTAGTGGTAAGCAGTGGGTACAAGGGGGACATATTCTATTGTCTTATGATTAGGTCTTAGTCTTTTAGTGACCTAATGCCCCTGTGCTGCGACCTTCACAAGTTTTTCTCAGTTTTTTCTTCCCACTAGGTGATATAGAAATCCTAGAGGGGGCTGAAGTTGGTTATTTTCCTTATTCCACATCAGGATAATGGGTATTGGAGCTGGGTATTTCCCTTCTCTACAGTCAGATAGGCATCGATAAAACCCAATTCAGTTGGATTCTGGTAAAACATCTCCCTTTAGGGAAGCAGGGATTTGTTAAGGAGAGCAGAATACCCTGGGCATATTTCAAATGGTTACTTTACCCCACCCCCACCCCCGGCCACATCCTCACTGCCAACCACTGTCTTCTTACTAGAAATATGAGGAGACTTTTTTAACCAATCATTGTGTTGAGAATTTCTCAGGGTCCTGGAGGCAAAACTCATAAATATTTGGGAGCCTCTCTGAGAGAAACACCCAGAGGTTTTACCTGTAAAGCTAGTCCACATTGAGCCTTCCACTACTGGGTTTAGCAGTGGGCTTCTGGTCCTGAGATTCTGATATCAGCAAGCTGTGGTTTTCAGTATCCACTTTTTTCTCAATTTTGGAGCCAGTGGCTTGTACTGTGACCTCAATTTTCTGGTGGATCTAAGAAGAGCTCTTTACTTTGTTCAGCTGTTTTCTTTTTTCTTTTTTTTTTCCTTTTCTTTTTTTTTTTTTTTTGGAGACGGAGTTTCGCTCTTGTTACCCAGGCTGGAGTGCAATGGCGCGATCTCGGCTCACCTCACCGCAACCTCCGCCTCCTGGGTTCAGGCAATTCTCCCGCCTCAGCTTCCTGCCAGCTGTTTTCTTATACTAACAATGAGAGTGATGACTTCCATGTGATTTACATCTCAGACTGGAAATCGGAAGTCTCTGTTTGATTGATTTTTTTAAGTTCTCCTTTATGCTACTGAACATTTCTTGCTAGAGGTTATCTTACTTATAAGTTCCTTACTTGTAGTGCCATGTAGGAGCCATAATATCATCCTTAGAAAAAAGACGTTTGAGAACAGCTTTTTTTCTTTGTATTCCTTATCAATGAGAGGTATAACAGAAGCACTGCCCAATATAAATTTTAGCTCTTATATTTATGGCTTTCATATATTTGGAGTTAATTGTTATATATGGCATGAGGTAGGAGTCCAAGTTCATTCTTTTACATGTAGCTTTCTAGTTGTTCCAGCCATATTTCTTTTGAAGACATTTTTTTCCATGTCATGGCCTTGGCACCATTGTTGAAATTCAGTTGTCCATAGATGTGTTCATTTCTGGATACTCAATTCCATTCCATTAATCCACCTATCTGTCCACAGGTCTGTACCTCCCTGTTCTGGTTATTGTAGCTTTGTAGTATGTTTTAAAATAGGGAATTGTGGGTTCTACAACTTTGTTTTTTTCTTTTGTAAGATTGTTTTGGGTATTGAAAGCCCCTTGCAATTCCATATAAATATTAATATCTGCTTTTCAATTTCTGCAAAACGGGGCTTTGGAGTTTTGATAGTGATTGCACTGGTCCTTAAGGGTTTTAGTAAGAACTGTATAGTCTATGTTCAGTTTGATTGTGAGGCTTTTGTAAGTTTAGCAGGTTATATAGTGAATGATGTGATTTCATAAGCAAAGTCCCTTTTTGCCACATAAGGTAACATATTGACAGGTTTCAGCGATTCAAAAATTGACATGTTGTGGGGGGTGATATATTATTCAATCTACTGTACTACTTACAGTAAAGGCAGTGGTCATAGAATCAGGCAAGTTATATATGGGTAAATAAATGTGGTAAAATAGGTTGTCCATATTTTGCAGAAACTGAAATTCCAGTGATAAACACAAGGTACAGACTTTTAAAATTTTACTGCTTTCATAGATGCTGTGTATCAATGATTCACAACGACCATTTTTATATGTTAGTTGGAAATAATTCATCATTATTAATCCTTGTTGGGAGAAATTCTGTTAATTGTATGTTTGGGAAATGCTATTATAGTTTGCTGTACACAGAATACTACCAGTTGATGGGCATTTAGGTTGGTTCCAAGTCTTTCCTATTGTGAATAGTGCTGCAATAAACATACGTGTGCATGTGTCTTTATAACAGAATGATTTATAATCCTTTTGGTATATGCGCAGTAATGAGATTGCTGAGCCAAATGGTATTTCTAGTTCTAGATCCTTGAGGAATCGCCACACTGCCTTCCACAATGATTGAACTAATTTACACTCCCACCACCAGTGTAAAACTGTTCCTATTTCTCCGTATCTTCTCTGGATAAAGAAAATGTTGCACATATACACCATGGAATACTATGCAGCCATAAAAAGGATGAGTTCATATCCTTTGCAGGGACGTGGATGGAGCTGGAAACCATCATTCTCAGCAAACTAACACAAGAGCAGAAAACCAAACACCACATGTTCTCACTCCTAAGTGGGAGTTGAACAATGAGAACACACGGACACAGGGAGGGGAACATCACACACAAGAGCCTATCGGGGGTAGAGGGCTAGGGGAGGGATAGCATTTGGAGAAATACCTAATGTAAATGATGGGGTGATGGGTGCAGCAAGCCACCATGGCACGTGTATACCTATGTAACAAACCTGCATGATCCGCACATGTACCCCAGAACTTAAAAGTGTAATAATAAAATAAAAAAGAATACTAGCAGTTATAACATCTCTTACAAAACATTGATAATAACATATTTATTGACCCATACCTAGTTAAAAATTACAAGTAGCTTTTTCCTAGAATAAAGGGTTTAGGAAGGACGCAGAAAAAGAGGAGGCTATTGCTACTTTTCAAAGGACTCAGTAGACATTAGGGAACATATTTAAGCAGCCAGTATACTTGTAGAAAGTTTGTTGAGTTTTTTCCTGACCATTTTGTTTCTGTACGCTAGTTTTATCACAAAACAATACTTATGAGTTTACCTTTCCTCTCTGAGCAATAAACAAACAAGCTTAAGGTATCTAAGCCTTAAAAACTGGCCTTGGTACTATTCTCTAAATTTGAAGTAATCTCCTTGTTCTTCAACAAGGTCTTGTCTTGTTGTCCTAAGTCTCATAGTCTTAGGATTTGGGGCACACAGCAGTGAGTTTAGGGTTGAGTGAGTATGGACTGACTTTGTGATATGCTCAGTATCAATATATACAGCAATTTCCCAAGTAATTCCCTAAAGAAGAGTTCTGGTATACCTTCCTACTCCTAAAAATGAGACTGTTTTTCCTACTTTCCTGTTGTTGTAACAAATTACCATAAATTTGATTGCTTAAAACAACATATATTTATCATGTTAATATTCTAGATGCCAGAAGTTCAAATTTAGTGTTGCTGGGCTGAAGTGAAAGTGTTGGCAGGACTGGTTCCTTCTGGAGGCTGTGAGGGGAAAATCCATTTTCTTGCCTTTTTTCAGCTTCTGCCTGTGTTCCTTTGCTCATGGTCTCTTTCTCACATAATTTCAACCTTTGATTTTTTTGTCCCATCTCCTTCTGTCTTTGACCTTCTTACCTCCTTCTTTTAGTGACTCTGCTTACGTTAGGACTAACTGCATAATTGAGGATAGTCTTCCCATCTCAAGATCCATAATTATATGAGCAAAGTCCCTTTTTGCCATAGAAGGTAACATGTTGACAGGTCCCAGGGATTAGAAAATGGACATATTGTGGAGAGGAATACATTATTTAGTCCACTATACAACTTGCAGTAAAGGCAGTGGTCACAGAATCAACCAAGTTATAGATGGATAAATAAATGTGGTAAAATAGGCTATTCATTGAGTTGTGGGTACTATATAAATATCTTTAGCACACTTGCTTCCAGTTATTGCCATTTTACCATCTGTGAATTCACATGGGTATATCATAATAAGGGGAAAATTGATGAGTATCAAACACTCCAGATTTCCTTACCAAAAGGAGGTTGTGAAATTTGACAGTTCTGTAAATTTTACCTTACAAGTGAATTAAAACACAACTAGGAAAGCTGTCTTGTGGTAGAGTTCCTATAAATATGATAGAAGTTCATTTGAATAACCTCTTTACCATGTTAATCTTCTGTAATGGGCTTTTCCACAATGACTGCAACATTTTACATTTCCAATAGGGTTCCAGTTTCTCCATATTCTCACCAATGCTTGTTTTGTTTTCTGTTTTTTAAAATTAATATGCTGATCATAGGAGGTGTAAAGCAGTATTTCAGTGTTGTTTTGATTTGCATTTCTGTAATGATTAATGATGTTGAGAATCCTTTCATGTGTATATTGACCATTTTGATGCCATTTTAGAAAAATATTTCAAGTTTTTGCCCATTTTTTAATTGAGCTGTCATTTTTTGCTGTTGAGTTGTAGGAGTTTTTTATATTTTCTGGATATTAAACCCTTATCAGATGAACTATTTGCAAATGTTTTCTCCCATTCTGTAAGTTGTCTCTTAATTTTCTTAATGTTGTCTTTTGATGCACGTTATACATTTTTTTTTATGAAGTCCATTTACTCTATTTTTTTTTTTTTTCTTTTCTTGATCTTGCTTTTGGTATCATATCCAAGAAACCATTTCCAAATCAGAAGTCATGAAGGTTTATCTCTATGTATTTGTATTAGTCCGTTCTCACACTGCTATGAAGAAACACCCAAGACTGGGTAATTTATAAAGAGGTTTAATTTACTCACAGTTTCACATTGCTGGGGAAGCCTCAGGAAACTTACAATCATGGCGGAAGGCAAGGGAGCAGCAAACACCTTCATAGGGTGGCAGGAGGGAGTGAGTGTTACCAGGGGAAATGCCAGACATTTATAAAACGATTAGAACCTGTGAGACTCACTCATGTCATGAGAACAGCATGGGGGAAGCTGCCCCCATGATCTAATTACTTCCACCTGGTCCTGCCCTTGACACGTGGGGGTTATGGGGATTTATGGGGATTACAATTCATGATGAGATTTTGGGTGGAGACACTGCCAAACCATATCACTATTCTTCTTAGAGTGTGATACTTTTAGCTCTTATATTGATGTCTTTAATGTATTTGGAATTAAATATTACATACGGTATGAAGAGGAGTCTAGCTTCATACTTTTTGTTTCAGCCAAATATTCATTATATTAAATAATCATGTAAGTTATATACAATAAAGTCTTGTCCATTCCATGGTATGATACCTCAATAGATTAACCAAGTCCCCAAAATAGGAAGGAAGAAAACTATTGTATCCACTGGAACTGCAAGATGAACAGTATGTAGCCTTTTTACATTAGCTTTTTTCACTTAGTAATGTGCATTTAAGTTTCATCCAGGTCTTTTCATGGCTTGATAGCTCATTTATTTTTAGTGGTGAATAATATTCCATTGTCTGGATGTACCACAGTTTATCTGTTAATCTAGTAGAGGACATCTTGTTTACTTCCAAGTATTGGCAATTATAAATAAAGCTGCTAGAAACATTCATGTGCAAGTTTTTGTGTGGACATATGTTTTCAAATCACTTGAGGGAATACCAAGGAGTTCCATTTCTGTATTATATGCTAAGAGTATGTTTAGTTTTCTAAGAAACCATGACCATCTTCCAAAGTAGCTATATCATGTTGTATTCCTACCAACACTAAATGAGTTTCTGTTGCTCTACCTCCTTTCCAGAACTTGGTGGTACTAGTGTCCTAGATTTTGACCATTGTATTTATAGTGGTATCTCACTGTTGTTTTAATTTGCATTTTCCTGATGACATATAGTGTTGAGCATCTTTTCATATGTTTATTTGCCATCTGTGTATCTTCTTAGGTGAAGTGTCTGTTAAGGTCCGTAGCACATTTTTTAATCATGTTGTTTGTTTTCTTATTGTTGGGTTTTAAGAGTTCTTTGTATATTATAGATAACAGTTATCATATATGTCTTTTGCAAATATTTTCTCCTTGTTTGTGGCTTACCTTCTCATTACCTTAAGAGTGTCTTTCTCAGAGTAGAAGTTTTTACTTTTAATGAAGTCCCGCTAACCAATGCCCTCTTTCATGAATCATACCTTTGGTATTACATTTAGAGAATGGTCACCATACACAAGGTAATGTGGATGTTTTAAAAATGTGAACATCTAGGAGCTATAATTTTGCATTTTACTTTTAGGTCTGTTATCCATTTTGAGTTATTGTTTGTGAAATGTATAGAGTCTGTGTCTAGATTTTTTTTTTGCATGTGGATGTTGAGTTGTTTCAGCATAATTTATTGAAACGACTCTCTTTTTGCTATTGTTTTGCCTTTGCTCCTTTGTTAAAGATCAGTTGGCCATATTTACATGGGTCTATTTCTGGGCTCTCTGTTCTGTTGCATTTATTTGCTTGTCCTTTTGTTGATACTGCACTGTTTTGATTACTATAGCTTTATAGTAATTTTTTTGAGTGTACGTTGATTTTATTTATGCTTGTATAAATTTTATAATGACCATAAAAGTGATGTTGTAGTCAATAACAATTTAATTGTACATTTTAGAATAACTAAGACTGTATAATTGAATTGTTTGTAATGAAAAACATAAAAGCCAGAGGTTATAAGTACTTTATTTACCCTAATGTGATTACTATAAAATGTATGACTGTATCAAAATATACCATATGTGGCATATATACACATATTATGTACACACAAAAACTAAGAAAAATAAATTTTAATGTGAAATAAAAAAAATTAACCTACAGGAACCATATTTAACTTGTTTGCCACTGGCAAAGAATACTAGAGATGTTAAAATGTAGTTTTATCACATAAAAGTACAATTACTAAAATGACATACTAATTAATTTTGATTCGATTTTAAATATAATTAAGGATGATTTTTTTCTCATAATAATGCATTAGATTACCTGGTATTGAGAGCAGTGGCTCACACTTGCAAACCCAGCACTTTGGGAGGCGGAGGCGGGCAGATCACTTGAGGTCAGGCATTCAAGAACAGCCTGACCAACATGATGAAACCTTGTCTTACTAAAATACAAAAATTAGCTGGACGTGGTAGCAGGCACCTGCAATCTCAGCTACTTGGGAGGCTGAGACAGAAGAATTACTTGAACTTGGGGAAAAAAAGGAGCTTGCAAGATCATGCCACTGTAATCCAGCCTGGGCAACAGAATGAGATTCCCTCTCAAAAACAAACACAAAAAGGAATATTACTCAGAACGGCTACCTCATGCATCACCCACTTTAGCTGGTCCTCAAGGCTTTCTAATCATAAGAGAATTCGTACTGGAGAGAAACCCTACAAATGTGAAGAATGTGGCAAAGCTTTTAATCAATTCTCAATTTTTACTAAACATAAGATAATTCATGCTGGAGAGAAACCCTACAAATGTGAAAAATGTGGCAAAGCCTTCACCTGGCCCTCAAGCCTTAGTGAACATAAGAGATATCATAAACCCCTCCAAATGTAAAGAATGTGGCAAAGTCTTTAAAAAGTCCTCACTTCTTACTAGACGTAATTCATACTGAAGAGGAACCCTACAAAAGAAAAGAATGCGGCAAAGCCTTTAACCGGTCATCAACCCTTACTCATCATAAGAGAATTCATATTGGAGGGAAAACCCTAGAAATGTGAAGAAGGTGGCAAACCTTTTAACTGTTCCTCAATTCTTACTAAACATAAGGTAATTCATACTGGAGGGAATCCCTACAAATGTGTGGAATGTGTCAAAGCCTTTAAGTAGTCCTTGAGGTTTACTACATGTAAGGCAACTCATACTGGAAAGAAACCCTACACATGTGAAGAATGTGGGAAAGCCTCTAACAGACCCTCAATTCTTAACAGACATAAGATAATTTATACTAGAGAAACTCTACAAACCTGAAAGATGTGACAGTGCTTTTGGCAACACCTCAAACTTTTCTAAGTATAAAAGGAATCATACTGATGAGAAATCCTAGAAATAGGAAGAATGTGATAAAGCTTTTCAATGGCTGTCACACTTGATTGACTGGAGAAAACTAGTGTGAACAATGTGGCAAAATATTTAACCAATGCTTACACCTTATGGCACAGGAAAGCATTTATACTTGAGAACAAATGTTCAAATATAAAGAAAGTGTAGGCCGTGCATGGTGGTGGCTCATGCCTGAAATCTGAGCACTTTGGGAGGCTGAAATGGGCAGATCACTTGAGGTCAGGAGTTCAAAACCAGCTTGGCCAACATGGCAAAAACCCGTCTTTACTAAAAATGCAAATAAATTAGCCAGGCATGGTGGCAGGCATCTGTAATCCCAGCTACTCTGAAGGCCAAGGCAGCAGAATCGCTTGAATCCAGGAGGCACAGCTTGCACTTAGCCAAGATTGCACTACTGCACTCCAGCTTGGACTACAGGGAGAGACTCTGTCTTAAAAACAAAAAAAAAGGAAGTGTGAAAGTCATTATAGTAATTTTTAAAGTTGGGCTTTGTTGGTCCAACTTCATTCTTCTCCAATAGTGTGTCAACTATTATGGGCCTTTTGCCTTTCCATATAAGCTTTAGAATCAGTTTGTCAGTATCTACAAAATAAATTGCTGCGATTTTGGTTGGGATTGCATTTAATTTATAGATCAAATTTGGAAGAATTGATATCTTGACGATGTTGAATCCTCCTGTTCATCTTTGATGAAATATCTCTGCATTTATTTAGTTATTTCATTTCCTTCATTGGTGTTTTGTATTTTCACTTGTATAGATATTGTGCATATTCTGCTAGATTTATACCTAAGTATTTCATTTTTATGTGATAATGTAAATATTATCCTTTTTAAGTTACAAATTCTACTTTTTCATTGCTTGTATTTAGGAAAGTCATTTTTAAAATATATTAATCTTGTATCCTGAAACCTTCCCATAATTACTTATCAGTTCCCGAAGTTTTTTTGTTGTCATCAATTCTTTCAGATTTTCTACGTACACGATCATTTTATCTGCACATGAAAACAGTTTTAACTTTAATTTCTTTTTCTTGTCTTTATTGCACTAGATAGGACTTCCATTATGATGTAGAAAAGCAGTGGTGAAAGAGGAAATGTATGCCTCGTTCCTGATCTTACTGATAAACTGAGTTTCTCACCATTAAGTATAATGGTAGCTGTAGGATTTTTGTAAATATCCTCTATCAAGTTGAGGAAATTCTCTGCTTTCAGTTTGCAGAGACAACTTTATTCTTTTATCTGTGGATATCCAGTTCTTTCATTACCACCACCACATGTAGAGAAAGGACAAGAATTTTAATAAATGGTGATTGAGTCCTATATTAGTTTGTTTTCATGCTGCTGATGAAGATATACCCAAAACTGGGAACAAAAAGAGATTTAATTGGACTTACAGTTCCACATGGCTGAGGAGGCCTCAGAATCACGGCAGGAGGCAAAAGCAACTTCTTGCACGGCAGTACCGAGAGAAAAATGAGGAAGTAGCAAAATCAGGAACGCCTGATAAGCCCATCAGATTTTGAGAGATTTACTCACTATCACAAGAATAGAACCAGAGGGACCACCCCCCATGATTCACTTACCTCCCCTGGGTCCCTACCACAACACGTAGGAATTCTGGGAGATACAATTGGAGTTGAGACTTCGGTGGGAACACAGCCAAACCATATCATTCTGCCCCTGGCTTCTCCAAATCTCATGTCCTCACATTTAAAAACCAATTTCAAAACAGTCCCTCAAAGTGTTAACTCATTTCAGCATTAACCCAAAAGTCCACAGTCTAAAGTCTCACCTGAGACAAGGCAAGTCCCTTCCACCTATGAGCCTGTAAAATCAAAAGCAAGCCAGTTACTTCCTAGATACAATGGGGATAGAGGTATTGGGTAAATATAGCTGTTCCAAATGGGAGAAATTGGCCAAAACAGAGGGGTTTTAGAGCCCATGCAAAGTCCAAAATCCAGTGGGGCAGTCAAATTTTAAATGATCTCCTTTGACTCCAGGTCTCACATCCAGGTCATGTTGATGCAAGAAGTGGGTTCCTACAGTCTTGGGCAGCTCTGCCCTGTGGCTTTGCAGGGTACAGCCTCCCTCCTGGCTGATTTCATGGGCCAGCGTTGAGTGTCTATGGCTTTTCCATGCACACAGTACAAGCTGTCAGTGGATCTGCCACTCTGGGTTCTGGAGGATGGTGGTCCTCTTCTCACACCTCCACTAGGCAGTGCCTCAGTAGGGACACTGTGTGGGGACTCTGACCCCACATTTCTCTCCCACACTGCCCTAGTGAAGGTTCTCCATGAGGGCCCTGCACCTGCACCAAACTTTTGCCTGGGCATCCAGGCGTTTCATACATCTTCTGAAATCTATGCAGAGGTTCCCAAACCTCAGTTCTTGACTTCTGTACACCTGCACACTCAACACCACATGGAAGCTGCCAAGGCTTGGGGCTTCCACCCTCTGAAGCCACAGCCTGAGCTGTACGTTGGCCCCTTCCAGCCACAGCTGGAGCAGCTACGACACAGGGTACTAAGTCCCCAGGCTGCACACAGCATGAGGACCCTGAGCCCAGCCCACAAGACCACTTTTTCCTCCTGGGCCTCCAGGCCTGTGATGGGAGAGACTACCAGGAAGTTCTCTGACATGGCCTGGAGACATTTTCCACCATGGTCTTGAGGATTGACATTAGGCTTCTTACTACTGATGCAAATTTCTGCAGCTGGCTTGAATTTCTCCCCAGAAAATGGGGTTTTCTTTTCTATCATACAGTTGGGCTGCAAATTCTCCAGATTTTATGCTCTGCTTCCCTTGAAAACCTGAATGCCCTTAACGGCACTCTTGAATGCTTTGCTGCTTAGTAATTTCTTCTGCCAGATACCCTAAATCATCTCTCTGAAGTTCAAAGTTCCACAAATCTCTAGCGCAGGGGCAAAGTGCTGCCAGTCTCTTTGCTGAAACATAACAAAAGTCACCTTTGCTCCAGTTCCCAACAAGTCCCTCATCTGCATCTGAGACCACCTCAGCCTGAATTTTATTGTCCATATTGCTATCAACATTTTGGGCAAAGCCATTCAACAAGTCTCTAAGAAGGTCCAAATTTTCCCACATGTTCCTGTCTTCTTCTGAGCCCTGTTCCAACCTCTGCCTGTTAGCCAGTTCCAAAGTTGCTTCCACATTTTTGTGTGTCTTCTGAGCAACACCCCATTCAACTGGTACCAATTTACTCTATTAGTTCGTTTTCATACTGCTGATAAAGACATACCCGAGACTGGGAAGAAAAAGAGGTTTAATTGGACTTACAGTTCCACATGGCTGGGGAGGCCTCAGAATCATGGCAGGAGGTGGAAGGCATTTCTTACATGGCAGCAGCAAATGAAAAATAAGGAAGAAGCAAAAATAGCAACCACTGATAAACCATCAGATTTTGTGAGACTTAGTCACTATCATGAGAATAGCATGGGAGAAACCGGCCCCCACGATTCAATTACCTCCCCCTGAGTCCCTCCCACAACACGTGGGAATTCTGGGAGGTACAATTCGAGTTGAGATTTGGGTGGGGACACAATCAAACCATATCAAGTCTCGTCAATGGAATGTTAGTGGAAATGATGTGAGCGTTTCCTGACCATGGATTTTAAGAAGGAAATGAACTACCTCTACTCTCCTTTTTCTCATTTGCTGGCTGGATGCAGGCTGTGATAAGGCCCTATCATGATGAGGCAGGAAGTGATGGTTAGTTAATGAGAAACCCCAACAAAAGGGACTGTAGATTTCTCACTATTTTTTTCCATTATAGAAAGCAATTCTACTAGAATTCCACTAATTTCCAATATTTATTGGCATTGTGGAAATTCAGGTTTTGTTCTCCCTGTAAAGCTAGTTAGCTCTCCTTACCAGCTCCTATAGTTCTAAAAATCCTCAAGGGGTATTTCCCATGTTCTGAATTTTTGGGGTTTTCCTGTGATTCTTCCAGTTGTTGCTGCCATTCTAAGCTGTATTGCCAGGCACTTAAAGTCCTCTAACTGTTCCCTCTAATTTTCCTAACCCTACGTATACACAAGGTTTTCATGATGTCAGAGCTGAGTAGTAGTCAAAAGTTTAAAGCCATGTTAGAAAGGAGGATATTTTCCTCTCTTTAGGTTATGCTTTATTAATGGGATCTGCACACTGGAGCATTATAGAGTTTACTTAAAGACAGTTATTTCTGAGATATGTATAAACCTGCCTTTGCTATGACAGATAAACAGTTGAGGGTTTGTGTTGGAATGGGCACAAATAGGAGTTCCACAATAATTTCAGTGCTTCTGTTAAAATAGCTATACTTCCCTAACGGCAAGGCATTGTTTATGGGTAGGTTGACTTGGCTTTTCTTCAAGATTAATTCTCTTGAAGTAGACCCCACCCCAAATATGACCTGAAAATATTCTTGGGTCAGGCCTCCCCACAAGTTCTGCAAATGTTCCCTGTCTTTAGTAGTGGAGGCAGGCTGAGAGCTTTCCCATAGTATTTTCAGGCTACACTGAAAACAGACATCTGTTGGACCAATTTCACCATATAGTTCACCAGACCTACCTCGGCCTAGTTGTTCTTGACTACAGGGAACTTTAATTTCTGTGTATAACCCTTGAAACTCTGGGATAGAAGAAGGGGATACATTATAAGAAAACACGGGGCTTGGCTTAGCCTTGACCAAAAGAGAAGTCTCAGAAGGAAGGTTTGCTTGAGGCCCATAAAGGACAGTACAGAGGCAAGTGAAACTAAATAGGCAAAAGCAGGCCCGTGACCATGGTGATTGAGATGGACAAGAGGAGAACAGGGAAGTAATATGCTGGTGTGCAAGTTCATGAACATGCATATGGGTGGTGGGTGGGATTTGGAAGAAAACAGTGGGTATGATGAGTGAGTACAACTGCATCTGTATCAGACTTAATGGTTATTATTTGACTCTGGTATTTAGATTTCAAGGGTAAGTCAGGGTTACACAGGTGCTAGCGTAAGCACTGAGGAGTACAAAGATGACTGTTGCAATTTATTGAACTGGAATTAATTATAGGAGGAAATAAATAGTGCTTAGCACTCAGAGTATCTTATTTCCGTCTTTTATTTGCTCAGAGACTTTAAAGATAATCTATTTGATACATACACATAAAAAGCTAACACATGAAAAGCTTAAATTAGGTCCTTTATCACTTCAATACATGTCAACCAATACAAGACCGTGTTTTCTAAGAGAACTGACAACAAATTGTCCAACACACATTTTAAAGTCTCACACAGTAAAATTTGTCAGCTTTTGGTAGGACCATTCCACTGTCGGTAAATATCTTGGAAAAAAGATTCTAGCACCTCCAGAATTACCAGAGAAGCTTGTACTAGTGTAATTTTGGACATACTTATAAAACAGTGAATGGGATTGGTGGCTGTATTGGTGAGATGAGCCCTAAAATATTTCTCAGAGATGGAAGCGCAGGTAAAGGAAGGCAAGGGGAATAGCTTTCATCTGGATGATGAGTGTATTCTGTTCCTACTGCTGCTATTGTTACCAACCAACATAATGGGTGGGTTCAGTTGCCTGACATCAACCCCCTGACCACAAGCGAGGATTTATAGTAAGGGGATTTATTACTTGTAACAAGGTAATGAGAACACCAGGGATAGTTCCCAAAACAGTGTCTGCCTGAGATGGGAGCTGGGTCAACTTTTTATGAGCATATAGTATTGAGGCCTGATGGCATTGGATCATACAATGAGGTGATGCTGGGAGGCATGATCTGACTGGACCCTGTCATGCAGTGTCCACTTCTTAATTCAGCCCTGTTCCTCCTTCCAATCACTTACATTCTCCCTCCGATTGCACGCTTGGATCGTCTGGGGATGCTGCTCAGGTAACATGATCTGAGGGTTCCTGGCAAGTGAAAGAGAGTGCACAACTTTGTTACCTAAAAGTTAAACCAGATAGGTCTGGTGCTGCTACCCTGTCATCAATTGCCACACATGGAATGGCTTAAAATAATACAAATGTATTATTATCTTACAGTCCTGGAGGTTGGAAGTCTGCAAAGGGTTTCACCACACTAAAATAAAGATATTGCCAGAGCAGCTATCCCTCTGGGATTTCTAGGGAAGAATCTGTTTGTCTTTTCCAGGTTCTGGAGACAGCCTGTATTTCTTGGATCTTG
>NW_026989090.1:0-70636 GCF_030222135.1 Aotus nancymaae
GGACTCTGCAGAGAAAGTGTTTGCAGACTGCTGAATCCACACACGGGTTTAACTCTGGAAGTTGAAGTGCACACATTGACAACCGTTCTGTTAGATAGCTGCGTTTTGGATTTAGAAGCAGATATTTCCCTGTGCTTACTGCTGTTTTTCCATATGCCGGTAATGGGCTGAAAACGCCTGTTTTGGGGACTCTGCAGAGAAAGTGTTTGCAGTCTGCTGAATCCACACACGGGTTTAACTCTGAAAGTCGAGTGCACACATTGAAAACCGTTCTGTTAGATAGCTGCGTTTTGGATTTAGAAGCAGATATTTCCTGTGCTTACTGCTGTTTCTTCCATATGCCGGTAATGGGCTGAAAACGCCTGTTTTGGGACTCTGCAGAGAAAGTGTTTGCAGACTGCTGAATCCACACACGGGTTTAACTCTGGAAGTTGAGTGCACACATTGACAACCGTTCTGTTTAGATAGCTGCGTTTTGGATTTAGAAGCAGATATTTCCCTGTGCTTACTGCTGTTTCTTCCATATGCCGGTAATGGGCTGAAAACGCCTGTTTTGGGACTCTGCAGAGAAAGTGTTTGCAGACTGCTGAATCCACACACGGGTTTAACTCTGGAAGTTGAGTGCACACATTGACAACCGTTCTGTTAGATAGCTTGCATTTTGTAATTAGAAGCAGATATTTCCTGTGCTTACTGCTGTTTCTTCCATATGCCGGTAATGGGCTGAAAAACGCCTGTTTTGGGACTCTGCAGAGAAAAGTGTTTGGAGACTTCTGAATCCACACTCGGTTTATGTCTGGACGTTTAGTGCACACAATGACAACCGTTCAGTTAGATAGCTTGCGTTTTGGGATTTAGAAGCAGATATTTCCCTGTGCTACTGCTGTTTCTTCCATAGGCCGGTAATGGGCTGAAAACGCCTGTTTTGGGAGTCTGCAGAGAAAGTGTTTGCAGACTGCTGAATCCACACACGGGTTTAACTCTGGAAGTTGAGTGCACACATTGACAACCGTTCTGTTAGATAGCTGCGTTTTGGATTTAGAAGCAGATATTTCCCTGTGCTTACTGCTGTTTCTTCCATGTGCCGGGTAATGGGCTGAAAACGCGTGTTTTGGGACTCTGCAGAGAAAGTGTTTGCAGGACTGCTGAATCCACACACGGGTTTAACTCTGGAAGTTGAGGTGCACACATTGACAACCGTTCTGTTAGATAGCTGCGTTTTGGATTTAGAAGCAGATATTTCCCTGTGCTTACTGCTGTTTCTTCCATATGCCGGTAATGGGGCTGAAAAACCCTGTTTTTGGGACTCTGCAGAGAAAGTGTTTGCAGACTGCTGAATCCACACACGGGTTTAACTCTGGAAGTTGAGTGCACACATTGACAACCGTTCTGTTAGATAGCTGCGTTTTGGATTTAGAAGCAGATATTTCCCTGTGCTTACTACTGTTTCTTCCATATGCCGGTAATGGGCTGAAAACGACCTGTTTTGGGGACTCTGCAGAGAAAGTGTTTGCAGACTGCTGAATCCACACACGGGTTTAACTCTGGAAGTTGAGTGCACACATTGACAACCGTTCTGTTAGATAGCTGCGTTTTGGATTTAGAAGCAGATATTTCCCTGTGCTTTACATGCTGTTTCATCCATATGCCGGTAATGGGCTGAAAACGTCTGTTTTGGGACTCTGCAGAGAAAGTGTTTGCAGGACTACTGAATCCACACACGGGTTTAACTCTGGAAGTTGAGTGCACACATTGACAACCGTTCTGTTAGATAGCTGCGTTTTGGATTTTTAAGCAGATATTTCCCTGTGCTTACTGCTGTTTTCTTCCATATGCCGGTAATGGGCTGAAAACGCCTTGTTTTGGGACTCTGCAGAGAAAGTGTTTGCAGACTGCTGAATCCACACACGGGTTTAACTCTGGAAGTTGAGTGCACACATTGACAACCGTTCTGTTAGAGAGCTGCGTTTTGGATTTAGAAGCAGATATTTCCCTGTGCTTACTGCTGTTTTTCCATATGCCGGTAATGGGCTGAAAACGCCTGTTTTGGGACTCTGCAGAGAAAGTGGTTGGCAGACTGCTGAATCCACACACGGGTTTAACTCTGGAAGTTGAGTGCACACATTGACAACCGTTCTGTTAGATAGCTGCGTTTTGGATTTAGAAGCAGATATTTCCCTGTGCTTACTGCTGTTTCTTCCATATGCCGGTAATGGGCTGAAAACGCCTGTTTTGGGACTATGCAGAGAAAGTGTTTTGCAGGACTGCTGAATCCACACACGGGTTTAACTCTGGAAGTTGAGTGCACACATTGACAACCGTTCTGTTAGATAGCTGCGTTTTGGATTTAGAAGCAGATATTTCCCTGTGCTTACTGCTGGTTTCTTCCATATGCCGGTAAAGGGCTGAAAACGCCTGTTTTGGGACTCTGCAGAGAAAGTGTTTGCAGACTGCTGAATCCACACACGGGTTTAACTCTGGAAGTTGAGTGCACACTTGACAACCGTTCTGTTAGATAGCTGCGTTTTGGATTTAGAAGCAGATACTTTCCCTGTGCTTACTGCTGTTTCTTCCATATGCCGGTAATGGGCTGAAAACGCCTGTTTTGGGACTCTGCAGAGAAAGAGTTTGCAGACTGCTGAATACACACATGTGTTTAACTCTGGAAGATGAGTGCACACATTGACAACCGTTCTGTTAGATAGCTGCGTTTTGGATTTAGAAGCAGATATTTCCCTGTGCTTACTGCTGTTTCTTCCATATGCCGGTTAATGGGCTGAAAACGCCTGTTTGGGGACTCTGCAGAGAAAGTGTTTGCAGACTGCTGAATCCACACACGGGTTTAACTCTGGAAGTTGAGTGCACACATTGACAACCGTTCTGTTAGATAGCTGCGTTTTGGATTTAGAAGCAGATATTTCCCTGAGCTTACTGCTGTTTCTTCCATATGCCGGGTAATGGGCTGAAAACGCCTGTTTTGGGACTCTGCAGAGAAAGTGTTTGCAGACTGCTGAATCCACACACGGGTTTAACTCTGGAAGTTGAGTGCACACATTGACAAACCGTTCTGTTAGAGAGCTGCGTTTTGGATTTAGAAGCAGATATTTCCCTGTGCTTACTGCTGTTTTTCCATATGCCGGTAATGGGCTGAAAACGCCTGTTTTGGGACTCTGCAGAGAAAGTGGTTGCAGACTGCTGAATCCACACACGGGTTTAACTCTGGAAGTTGAGTGCACACATTGACAACCGTTCTGTTAGATTAGCTGCGTTTTGGATTTAGAAGCAGATATTTCCAGTGCTTACTGCTGTTTCTTCATATGCCGGTAATGGGCTGAAAACGCCTGTTTTGGGACTATGCAGAGAAAGTGTTTGCAGACTGCTGAATCCACACACGGGTTTAACTCTGGAAGTTGAGTGCACACATTGACAACCGTTCTGTTAGATAGCTGCGTTTTGGATTTAGAAGCAGATATTTCCCTGTGCTTACTGCTGTTATCTTCCATTATGCCGGTAAAGGGCTGAAAACGCCTGTTTTGGGACTCTGCAGAGAAAGTGTTTGCAGGACTGCTGAATCCACACACGGGGTTTAACTCTGGAAGTTGAGTGCACACATTGACAACCGTTCTGTTAGATAGCTGCGTTTTGGATTTAGAAGCAGATACTTCCCTGTGCTTACTGCTGTTTCTTCCATATGCCGGTAATGGGCTGAAAACGCCTGTTTTGGGACTCTGCAGAGAAAGAGTTTGCAGACTGCTGAATACACACATGTGTTTAACTCTGGAAGATGAGTGCACACATTGACAACCGTTCTGTTAGATAGCTGCGTTTTGGATTTAGAAGCAGATATTTCCCTGTGCTTACTGCTGTTTCTTCCATATGCCTGGTAATGGGCTGAAAACGCCTGTTTTGGGACTCTGCAGAGAAAGTGTTTGCAGACTGCTGAATCCACACACGGGTTTAACTCTGGAAGTTGAGTGCACACATTGACAACCGTTCTGTTAGATAGCTGCGTTTTGGATTTAGAAGCAGATATTTCCCTGTGCTTACTGCTGTTTCTTCCATATGCCGGTAATGGGCTGAAAACGCCTGTTTTGGGACTCTGCAGAGAAAGTGTTTGCAGACTGCTGAATCCACACACGGGTTTAACTCTGGAAGTTGAGTGCACACATTGACAACCGTTCTGTTAGAGAGCTGCGTTTTGGATTTAGAAGCAGATATTTCCCTGTGCTTACTGCTGTTTTTCCATATGCCGGTAATGGGCTGAAACGCCTGTTTTGGGACTCTGCAGAGAAAGTGTTTGCAGACTGCTGAATCCGACACACGGGTTTAACTCTGGAAGTTGAGTGCACACATTGACAACCGTTCTGTTAGATAGCTGCGTTTTGGATTTAGAAGCCAGATATTTCCCTGTGCTTACTGCTG
Source organism: Aotus nancymaae (assembly GCF_030222135.1). NCBI lineage: Eukaryota > Metazoa > Chordata > Mammalia > Primates > Aotidae > Aotus > Aotus nancymaae. Next base: position 4,423 of record NW_026989090.1, read on the forward strand.
TTTCTTCCATATGCCGGTAATGGGCTGAAAACGCCTGTTTTGGGACTCTGCAGAGAAAGTGTTTGCAGACTTCTGAATCCACACTCGGGTTTATGTCTGGACGTTTAGTGCACACAATGACAACCGTTCAGTTAGATAGCTGCGTTTTGGATTTAGAAGCAGATATTTCCCTGTGCTTACTGCTGTTTCTTCCATAGGCCGGTAATGGCTGAAAACGCCTGTTTTTGGGAGTCTGCAGAGAAAGTGTTTGCAGACTGCTGAATCCACACACGGGTTTAACTCTGGAAGTTGAGTGCACACATTGACAACCGTTCTGTTAGATAGCTGCGTTTTGGATTTAGAAGCAGATATTTCCCTGTGCTTACTGCTGTTTCTTCCATGTGCCGGTAATGGGCTGAAAACGCGTGTTTTGGGACTCTGCAGAGAAAGTGTTTGCAGACTGCTGAATCCACACGGGTTTAACTCTGGAAGTTGAGTGCACACATTGACAACCGTTCTGTTAGATAGCTGCGTTTTGGATTTAGAAGCAGATATTTCCCTGTGCTTACTGCTGTTTCTTCCATATGCCGGGTAATGGGCTGAAAACGCCTGTTTTGGGACTCTGCAGAGAAAGTGTTTGCAGACTGCTGAATCCACACACGGGTTTAACTCTGGAAGTTGAGTGCACACATTGACAACCGTTCTGTTAGATAGCTGCGTTTTGGATTTAGAAGCAGATATTTCCCTGTGCTTACTACTGTTTCTTCCATATGCCGGTAATGGGCTGAAAACGCCTGTTTTGGGACTCTGCAGAGAAAGTGTTTGCAGACTGCTGAATCCACACACGGGTTTAACTCTGGAAGTTGAGTGCACACATTGACAACCGTTCTGTTAGATAGCTGCGTTTTGGATTTAGAAGCAGATATTTCCCTGTGCTTACTGCTGTTTCATCCATATGCCGGTAATGGGCTGAAAACGTCTGTTTTGGGACTCTGCAGAGAAAGTGTTTGCAGACTACTGAATCCACACACGGGTTTAACTCTGGAAGTTGAGTGCACACATTGACAACCGTTCTGTTAGATAGCTGCGTTTTGGATTTTTAAGCAGATATTTCCCTGTGCTTACTGCTGTTTCTTCCATATGCCGGTAATGGGCTGAAAACGCCTGTTTTGGGACTCTGCAGAGAAAGTGTTTGCAGACTGCTGAATCCACACACGGGTTTAACTCTGGAAGTTGAGTGCACACATTGACAACCGTTCTGTTAGAGAGCTGCGTTTTGGATTTAGAAGCAGATATTTCCCTGTGCTTACTGCTGTTTTTCCATATGCCGGTAATGGGCTGAAAACGCCTGTTTTGGGACTCTGCAGAGAAAGTGGTTGCAGACTGCTGAATCCACACACGGGTTTAACTCTGGAAGTTGAGTGCACACATTGACAACCGTTCTGTTAGATAGCTGCGTTTTGGATTTAGAAGCAGATATTTCCCTGTGCTTACTGCTGTTTCTTCCATATGGGGGTAATGGGCTGAAAACGCCTGTTTTGGGACTATGCAGAGAAAGTGTTTGCAGACTGCTGAATCCACACACGGGTTTAACTCTGGAAGTTGAGTGCACACATTGACAACCGTTCTGTTAGATAGCTGCGTTTTGGATTTAGAAGCAGATATTTCCCTGTGCTTACTGCTGTTTCTTCCATATGCCGGTAAAGGGCTGAAAACGCCTGTTTTGGGACTCTGCAGAGAAAGTGTTTGCAGACTGCTGAATCCACACACGGGTTTAACTCTGGAAGTTGAGTGCACACATTGACAACCGTTCTGTTAGATAGCTGCGTTTTGGATTTAGAAGCAGATACTTCCCTGTGCTTACTGCTGTTTCTTCCATATGCCGGTAATGGGCTGAAAACGCCTGTTTTGGGACTCTGCAGAGAAAGAGTTTGCAGACTGCTGAATACACACATGTGTTTAACTCTGGAAGATGAGTGCACACATTGACAACCGTTCTGTTAGATAGCTGCGTTTTGGATTTAGAAGCAGATATTTCCCTGTGCTTACTGCTGTTTCTTCCATATGCCGGTAATGGGCTGAAAACGCCTGTTTTGGGACTCTGCAGAGAAAGTGTTTGCAGACTGCTGAATCCACACACGGGTTTAACTCTGGAAGTTGAGTGCACACATTGACAACCGTTCTGTTAGATAGCTGCGTTTTGGATTTAGAAGCAGATATTTCCCTGTGCTTACTGCTGTTTCTTCCATATGCCGGTAATGGGCTGAAAACGCCTGTTTTGGGACTCTGCAGAGAAAGTGTTTGCAGACTGCTGAATCCACACACGGGTTTAACTCTGGAAGTTGAGTGCACACATTGACAACCGTTCTGTTAGAGAGCTGCGTTTTGGATTTAGAAGCAGATATTTCCCTGTGCTTACTGCTGTTTTTCCATATGCCGGTAATGGGCTGAAAACGCCTGTTTTGGGACTCTGCAGAGAAAGTGTTTGCAGACTGCTGAATCCACACACGGGTTTAACTCTGGAAGTTGAGTGCACACATTGACAACCGTTCTGTTAGATAGCTGCGTTTTGGATTTAGAAGCAGATATTTCCCTGTGCTTACTGCTGTTTCTTCCATATGCCGGTAATGGGCTGAAAACGCCTGTTTTGGGACTCTGCAGAGAAAGTGTTTGCAGACTGCTGAATCCACACACGGGTTTAACTCTGGAAGTTGAGTGCACACATTGACAACCGTTCTGTTAGATAGCTGCATTTTGGATTTAGAAGCAGATACTTCCCTGAGCTTACTGCTGTTTCTTCCATATGCCGGTAATGGGCTGAAAACGCCTGTTTTGTGCCTCTGCAGAGAAAGAGTTTGCAGACTGCTGAATACACACATGTGTTTAACTCTGGAAGATGAGTGCACACATTGACAACCGTTCTGTTAGATAGCTGCGTTTTGGATTTAGAAGCAGATATTTCCCTGTGCTTACTGCTGTTTCTTCCATATGCCGGTAATGGGCTGAAAACGCCTGTTTTGGGACTCTGCAGAGAAAGTGTTTGCAGACTGCTGAATCCACACACGGGTTTAACTCTGGAAGTTGAGTGCACACATTGACAACCGTTCTGTTAGATAGCTGCGTTTTGGATTTACAAGCAGATATTTCCCTGGGCTTACTGCTGTTTCTTCCATATGCCGGTAATGGGCTGAAAACGTTTGTTTTGGGACTCTGCAGAGAAAGTGTTTTCAGACTGCAGAATCCACACACGGGTTTAACTCTGGAAGTTGAGTGCCCGCATTGACAACCGTTCTGTTAGACAGCTGCGTTTTGGATTTAGAAGCAGATACTTCCCTGGGCTGACTGCTGTTTCTTCCATATGCCGGTAATGGGCTGAAAACGCCTGTTTTGGGACTCTGCAGAGAAAGTGTTTGCAGACTGCTGAATCCACACACGGGTTTAACTCTGGAAGTTGAGTGCACACATTGACAACCGTTCTGTTAGATAGCTGCGTTTTGGATTTAGAAGCAGATATTTCCCTGTGCTTACTGCTGTTTTTCCATATGCCGGTAATGGGCTGAAAACGCCTGTTTTGGGACTCTGCAGAGAAAGTGTTTGCAGTCTGCTGAATCCACACACGGGTTTAACTCTGAAAGTCGAGTGCACACATTGACAACCGTTCTGTTAGATAGCTGCGTTTTGGATTTAGAAGCAGATATTTCCCTGTGCTTACTGCTGTTTCTTCCATATGCCGGTAATGGGCTGAAAACGCCTGTTTTGGGACTCTGCAGAGAAAGTGTTTGCAGACTGCTGAATCCACACACGGGTTTAACTCTGGAAGTTGAGTGCACACATTGACAACCGTTCTGTTAGATAGCTGCGTTTTGGATTTAGAAGCAGATATTTCCCTGTGCTTACTGCTGTTTCTTCCATATGCCGGTAATGGGCTGAAAACGCCTGTTTTGGGACTCTGCAGAGAAAGTGTTTGCAGACTGCTGAATCCACACACGGGTTTAACTCTGGAAGTTGAGTGCACACATTGACAACCGTTCTGTTAGATAGCTGCGTTTTGGATTTAGAAGCAGATATTTCCCTGGGCTTACTGCTGTTTCTTCCATATGCCGCTAATGGGCTGAAAACGCCTGTTTGGGGACTCTGCAGAGAAAGTGTTTGCAGACTGCTGAATCCACACACGGGTTTAACTCTGGAAGTTGAGTGCACACATTGACAACCGTTCTGTTAGATAGCTGCGTTTTGGATTTAGAAGCAGATATTTCCCTGTGCTTACTGCTGTTTCTTCCATATGCCGGTAATGGGCTGAAAACGCCTGTTTTGGGACTCTGCAGAGAAAGTGTTTGCAGACTGCTGAATCCACACACGGGTTTAACTCTGGAAGTTGAGTGCACACATTGACAACCGTTCTGTTAGATAGCTGCATTTTGTATTTAGAAGCAGATATTTCCCTGTGCTTACTGCTGTTTCTTCCATATGCCGGTAATGGGCTGAAAACGCCTGTTTTGGGACTCTGCAGAGAAAGTGTTTGCAGACTTCTGAATCCACACTCGGGTTTATGTCTGGACGTTTAGTGCACACAATGACAACCGTTCAGTTAGATAGCTGCGTTTTGGATTTAGAAGCAGATATTTCCCTGTGCTTACTGCTGTTTCTTCCATAGGCCGGTAATGGGCTGAAAACGCCTGTTTTGGGAGTCTGCAGAGAAAGTGTTTGCAGACTGCTGAATCCACACACGGGTTTAACTCTGGAAGTTGAGTGCACACATTGACAACCGTTCTGTTAGATAGCTGCGTTTTGGATTTAGAAGCAGATATTTCCCTGTGCTTACTGCTGTTTCTTCCATGTGCCGGTAATGGGCTGAAAACGCGTGTTTTGGGACTCTGCAGAGAAAGTGTTTGCAGACTGCTGAATCCACACACGGGTTTAACTCTGGAAGTTGAGTGCACACATTGACAACCGTTCTGTTAGATAGCTGCGTTTTGGATTTAGAAGCAGATATTTCCCTGTGCTTACTGCTGTTTCTTCCATATGCCGGTAATGGGCTGAAAACGCCTGTTTTGGGACTCTGCAGAGAAAGTGTTTGCAGACTGCTGAATCCACACACGGGTTTAACTCTGGAAGTTGAGTGCACACATTGACAACCGTTCTGTTAGATAGCTGCGTTTTGGATTTAGAAGCAGATATTTCCCTGTGCTTACTACTGTTTCTTCCATATGCAGGTAATGGGCTGAAAACGCCTGTTTTGGGACTCTGCAGAGAAAGTGTTTGCAGACTGCTGAATCCACACACGGGTTTAACTCTGGAAGTTGAGTGCACACATTGACAACCGTTCTGTTAGATAGCTGCGTTTTGGATTTAGAAGCAGATATTTCCCTGTGCTTACTGCTGTTTCATCCATATGCCGGTAATGGGCTGAAAACGTCTGTTTTGGGACTCTGCAGAGAAAGTGTTTGCAGACTACTGAATCCACACACGGGTTTAACTCTGGAAGTTGAGTGCACACATTGACAACCGTTCTGTTAGATAGCTGCGTTTTGGATTTTTAAGCAGATATTTCCCTGTGCTTACTGCTGTTTCTTCCATATGCCGGTAATGGGCTGAAAACGCCTGTTTTGGGACTCTGCAGAGAAAGTGTTTGCAGACTGCTGAATCCACACACGGGTTTAACTCTGGAAGTTGAGTGCACACATTGACAACCGTTCTGTTAGAGAGCTGCGTTTTGGATTTAGAAGCAGATATTTCCCTGTGCTTACTGCTGTTTTTCCATATGCCGGTAATGGGCTGAAAACGCCTGTTTTGGGACTCTGCAGAGAAAGTGGTTGCAGACTGCTGAATCCACACACGGGTTTAACTCTGGAAGTTGAGTGCACACATTGACAACCGTTCTGTTAGATAGCTGCGTTTTGGATTTAGAAGCAGATATTTCCCTGTGCTTACTGCTGTTTCTTCCATATGCCGGTAATGGGCTGAAAACGCCTGTTTTGGGACTATGCAGAGAAAGTGTTTGCAGACTGCTGAATCCACACACGGGTTTAACTCTGGAAGTTGAGTGCACACATTGACAACCGTTCTGTTAGATAGCTGCGTTTTGGATTTAGAAGCAGATATTTCCCTGTGCTTACTGCTGTTTCTTCCATATGCCGGTAAAGGGCTGAAAACGCCTGTTTTGGGACTCTGCAGAGAAAGTGTTTGCAGACTGCTGAATCCACACACGGGTTTAACTCTGGAAGTTGAGTGCACACATTGACAACCGTTCTGTTAGATAGCTGCGTTTTGGATTTAGAAGCAGATACTTCCCTGTGCTTACTGCTGTTTCTTCCATATGCCGGTAATGGGCTGAAAACGCCTGTTTTGGGACTCTGCAGAGAAAGAGTTTGCAGACTGCTGAATACACACATGTGTTTAACTCTGGAAGATGAGTGCACACATTGACAACCGTTCTGTTAGATAGCTGCGTTTTGGATTTAGAAGCAGATATTTCCTTGTGCTTACTGCTGTTTCTTCCATATGCCGGTAATGGGCTGAAAACGCCTGTTTTGGGACTCTGCAGAGAAAGTGTTTGCAGACTGCTGAATCCACACACGGGTTTAACTCTGGAAGTTGAGTGCACACATTGACAACCGTTCTGTTAGATAGCTGCGTTTTGGATTTAGAAGCAGATATTTCCCTGTGCTTACTGCTGTTTCTTCCATATGCCGGTAATGGGCTGAAAACGCCTGTTTTGGGACTCTGCAGAGAAAGTGTTTGCAGACTGCTGAATCCACACACGGGTTTAACTCTGGAAGTTGAGTGCACACATTGACAACCGTTCTGTTAGAGAGCTGCGTTTTGGATTTAGAAGCAGATATTTCCCTGTGCTTACTGCTGTTTTTCCATATGCCGGTAATGGGCTGAAAACGCCTGTTTTGGGACTCTGCAGAGAAAGTGTTTGCAGACTGCTGAATCCACACACGGGTTTAACTCTGGAAGTTGAGTGCACACATTGACAACCGTTCTGTTAGATAGCTGCGTTTTGGATTTAGAAGCAGATATTTCCCTGTGCTTACTGCTGTTTCTTCCATATGCCGGTAATGGGCTGAAAACGCCTGTTTTGGGACTCTGCAGAGAAAGTGTTTGCAGACTTCTGAATCCACACTCGGGTTTATGTCTGGACGTTTAGTGCACACAATGACAACCGTTCAGTTAGATAGCTGCGTTTTGGATTTAGAAGCAGATATTTCCCTGTGCTTACTGCTGTTTCTTCCATAGGCCGGTAATGGGCTGAAAACGCCTGTTTTGGGAGTCTGCAGAGAAAGTGTTTGCAGACTGCTGAATCCACACACGGGTTTAACTCTGGAAGTTGAGTGCACACATTGACAACCGTTCTGTTAGATAGCTGCGTTTTGGATTTAGAAGCAGATATTTCCCTGTGCTTACTGCTGTTTCTTCCATGTGCCGGTAATGGGCTGAAAACGCGTGTTTTGGGACTCTGCAGAGAAAGTGTTTGCAGACTGCTGAATCCACACACGGGTTTAACTCTGGAAGTTGAGTGCACACATTGACAACCGTTCTGTTAGATAGCTGCGTTTTGGATTTAGAAGCAGATATTTCCCTGTGCTTACTGCTGTTTCTTCCATATGCCGGTAATGGGCTGAAAACGCCTGTTTTGGGACTCTGCAGAGAAAGTGTTTGCAGACTGCTGAATCCACACACGGGTTTAACTCTGGAAGTTGAGTGCACACATTGACAACCGTTCTGTTAGATAGCTGCGTTTTGGATTTAGAAGCAGATATTTCCCTGTGCTTACTACTGTTTCTTCCATATGCCGGTAATGGGCTGAAAACGCCTGTTTTGGGACTCTGCAGAGAAAGTGTTTGCAGACTGCTGAATCCACACACGGGTTTAACTCTGGAAGTTGAGTGCACACATTGACAACCGTTCTGTTAGATAGCTGCGTTTTGGATTTAGAAGCAGATATTTCCCTGTGCTTACTGCTGTTTCATCCATATGCCGGTAATGGGCTGAAAACGTCTGTTTTGGGACTCTGCAGAGAAAGTGTTTGCAGACTACTGAATCCACACACGGGTTTAACTCTGGAAGTTGAGTGCACACATTGACAACCGTTCTGTTAGATAGCTGCGTTTTGGATTTTTAAGCAGATATTTCCCTGTGCTTACTGCTGTTTCTTCCATATGCCGGTAATGGGCTGAAAACGCCTGTTTTGGGACTCTGCAGAGAAAGTGTTTGCAGACTGCTGAATCCACACACGGGTTTAACTCTGGAAGTTGAGTGCACACATTGACAACCGTTCTGTTAGAGAGCTGCGTTTTGGATTTAGAAGCAGATATTTCCCTGTGCTTACTGCTGTTTTTCCATATGCCGGTAATGGGCTGAAAACGCCTGTTTTGGGACTCTGCAGAGAAAGTGGTTGCAGACTGCTGAATCCACACACGGGTTTAACTCTGGAAGTTGAGTGCACACATTGACAACCGTTCTGTTAGATAGCTGCGTTTTGGATTTAGAAGCAGATATTTCCCTGTGCTTACTGCTGTTTCTTCCATATGGGGGTAATGGGCTGAAAACGCCTGTTTTGGGACTATGCAGAGAAAGTGTTTGCAGACTGCTGAATCCACACACGGGTTTAACTCTGGAAGTTGAGTGCACACATTGACAACCGTTCTGTTAGATAGCTGCGTTTTGGATTTAGAAGCAGATATTTCCCTGTGCTTACTGCTGTTTCTTCCATATGCCGGTAAAGGGCTGAAAACGCCTGTTTTGGGACTCTGCAGAGAAAGTGTTTGCAGACTGCTGAATCCACACACGGGTTTAACTCTGGAAGTTGAGTGCACACATTGACAACCGTTCTGTTAGATAGCTGCGTTTTGGATTTAGAAGCAGATACTTCCCTGTGCTTACTGCTGTTTCTTCCATATGCCGGTAATGGGCTGAAAACGCCTGTTTTGGGACTCTGCAGAGAAAGAGTTTGCAGACTGCTGAATACACACATGTGTTTAACTCTGGAAGATGAGTGCACACATTGACAACCGTTCTGTTAGATAGCTGCGTTTTGGATTTAGAAGCAGATATTTCCCTGTGCTTACTGCTGTTTCTTCCATATGCCGGTAATGGGCTGAAAACGCCTGTTTTGGGACTCTGCAGAGAAAGTGTTTGCAGACTGCTGAATCCACACACGGGTTTAACTCTGGAAGTTGAGTGCACACATTGACAACCGTTCTGTTAGATAGCTGCGTTTTGGATTTAGAAGCAGATATTTCCCTGTGCTTACTGCTGTTTCTTCCATATGCCGGTAATGGGCTGAAAACGCCTGTTTTGGGACTCTGCAGAGAAAGTGTTTGCAGACTGCTGAATCCACACACGGGTTTAACTCTGGAAGTTGAGTGCACACATTGACAACCGTTCTGTTAGAGAGCTGCGTTTTGGATTTAGAAGCAGATATTTCCCTGTGCTTACTGCTGTTTTTCCATATGCCGGTAATGGGCTGAAAACGCCTGTTTTGGGACTCTGCAGAGAAAGTGTTTGCAGACTGCTGAATCCACACACGGGTTTAACTCTGGAAGTTGAGTGCACACATTGACAACCGTTCTGTTAGATAGCTGCGTTTTGGATTTAGAAGCAGATATTTCCCTGTGCTTACTGCTGTTTCTTCCATATGCCGGTAATGGGCTGAAAACGCCTGTTTTGGGACTATGCAGAGAAAGTGTTTGCAGACTGCTGAATCCACACACGGGTTTAACTCTGGAAGTTGAGTGCACACATTGACAACCGTTCTGTTAGATAGCTGCGTTTTGGATTTAGAAGCAGATATTTCCCTGTGCTTACTGCTGTTTCTTCCATATGCCGGTAAAGGGCTGAAAACGCCTGTTTTGGGACTCTGCAGAGAAAGTGTTTGCAGACTGCTGAATCCACACACGGGTTTAACTCTGGAAGTTGAGTGCACACATTGACAACCGTTCTGTTAGATAGCTGCGTTTTGGATTTAGAAGCAGATACTTCCCTGAGCTTACTGCTGTTTCTTCCATATGCCGGTAATGGGCTGAAAACGCCTGTTTTGTGCCTCTGCAGAGAAAGAGTTTGCAGACTGCTGAATACACACATGTGTTTAACTCTGGAAGATGAGTGCACACATTGACAACCGTTCTGTTAGATAGCTGCGTTTTGGATTTAGAAGCAGATATTTCCCTGTGCTTACTGCTGTTTCTTCCATATGCCGGTAATGGGCTGAAAACGCCTGTTTTGGGACTCTGCAGAGAAAGTGTTTGCAGACTGCTGAATCCACACACGGGTTTAACTCTGGAAGTTGAGTGCACACATTGACAACCGTTCTGTTAGATAGCTGCGTTTTGGATTTACAAGCAGATATTTCCCTGGGCTTACTGCTGTTTCTTCCATATGCCGGTAATGGGCTGAAAACGTTTGTTTTGGGACTCTGCAGAGAAAGTGTTTGCAGACTGCAGAATCCACACACGGGTTTAACTCTGGAAGTTGAGTGCCCGCATTGACAACCGTTCTGTTAGACAGCTGCGTTTTGGATTTAGAAGCAGATATTTCCCTGGGCTGACTGCTGTTTCTTCCATATGCCGGTAATGGGCTGAAAACGCCTGTTTTGGGACTCTGCAGAGAAAGTGTTTGCAGACTGCCGAATCCACACACGGGTTTAACTCTGGAAATTGAGTGCACACATTGACAACCGTTCTGTTAGATAGCTGCGTTTTGGATTTAGAAGCAGATATTTCCCTGTGCTTACTGCTGTTTCTTCCATATGCCGGTAATGGGCTGAAAACGCCTGTTTTGGGACTCTGCATTGAAAGTGTTTGCAGACTGCTGAATCCACACACGGGTTTAACTCTGAAAGTCGAGTGCACACATTGACAACCGTTCTGTTAGATAGCTGCGTTTTGGATTTAGAAGCAGATATTTCCCTGTGCTTACTGCTGTTTCTTCCATATGCCGGTAATGGGCTGAAAACGCCTGTTTTGGGACTCTGCAGAGAAAGTGTTTGCAGACTGCTGAATCCACACACGGGTTTAACTCTGGAAGTTGAGTGCACACATTGACAACCGTTCTGTTAGATAGCTGCGTTTTGGATTTAGAAGCAGATATTTCCCTGTGCTTACTGCTGTTTCTTCCATATGCCGGTAATGGGCTGAAAACGCCTGTTTTGGGACTCTGCAGAGAAAGTGTTTGCAGAGTGCTGAATCCACACACGGGTTTAACTCTGGAAGTTGAGTGCACACATTGACAACCGTTCTGTTAGATAGCTGCGTTTTGGATTTAGAAGCAGATATTTCCCTGTGCTTACTGCTGTTTCTTCCATATGCCGGTAATGGGCTGAAAACGCCTGTTTTGGGACTCTGCAGAGAAAGTGTTTGCAGACTTCTGAATCCACACTCGGGTTTATGTCTGGACGTTTAGTGCACACAATGACAACCGTTCAGTTAGATAGCTGCGTTTTGGATTTAGAAGCAGATATTTCCCTGTGCTTACTGCTGTTTCTTCCATAGGCCGGTAATGGGCTGAAAACGCCTGTTTTGGGAGTCTGCAGAGAAAGTGTTTGCAGACTGCTGAATCCACACACGGGTTTAACTCTGGAAGTTGAGTGCACACATTGACAACCGTTCTGTTAGATAGCTGCGTTTTGGATTTAGAAGCAGATATTTCCCTGTGCTTACTGCTGTTTCTTCCATGTGCCGGTAATGGGCTGAAAACGCGTGTTTTGGGACTCTGCAGAGAAAGTGTTTGCAGACTGCTGAATCCACACACGGGTTTAACTCTGGAAGTTGAGTGCACACATTGACAACCGTTCTGTTAGATAGCTGCGTTTTGGATTTAGAAGCAGATATTTCCCTGTGCTTACTGCTGTTTCTTCCATATGCCGGTAATGGGCTGAAAACGCCTGTTTTGGGACTCTGCAGAGAAAGTGTTTGCAGACTGCTGAATCCACACACGGGTTTAACTCTGGAAGTTGAGTGCACACATTGACAACCGTTCTGTTAGATAGCTGCGTTTTGGATTTAGAAGCAGATATTTCCCTGTGCTTACTACTGTTTCTTCCATATGCCGGTAATGGGCTGAAAACGCCTGTTTTGGGACTCTGCAGAGAAAGTGTTTGCAGACTGCTGAATCCACACACGGGTTTAACTCTGGAAGTTGAGTGCACACATTGACAACCGTTCTGTTAGATAGCTGCGTTTTGGATTTAGAAGCAGATATTTCCCTGTGCTTACTGCTGTTTCATCCATATGCCGGTAATGGGCTGAAAACGTCTGTTTTGGGACTCTGCAGAGAAAGTGTTTGCAGACTACTGAATCCACACACGGGTTTAACTCTGGAAGTTGAGTGCACACATTGACAACCGTTCTGTTAGATAGCTGCGTTTTGGATTTTTAAGCAGATATTTCCCTGTGCTTACTGCTGTTTCTTCCATATGCCGGTAATGGGCTGAAAACGCCTGTTTTGGGACTCTGCAGAGAAAGTGTTTGCAGACTGCTGAATCCACACACGGGTTTAACTCTGGAAGTTGAGTGCACACATTGACAACCGTTCTGTTAGAGAGCTGCGTTTTGGATTTAGAAGCAGATATTTCCCTGTGCTTACTGCTGTTTTTCCATATGCCGGTAATGGGCTGAAAACGCCTGTTTTGGGACTCTGCAGAGAAAGTGTTTGCAGACTGCTGAATCCACACACGGGTTTAACTCTGGAAGTTGAGTGCACACATTGACAACCGTTCTGTTAGATAGCTGCGTTTTGGATTTAGAAGCAGATATTTCCCTGTGCTTACTGCTGTTTCTTCCATATGCCGGTAATGGGCTGAAAACGCCTGTTTTGGGACTATGCAGAGAAAGTGTTTGCAGACTGCTGAATCCACACACGGGTTTAACTCTGGAAGTTGAGTGCACACATTGACAACCGTTCTGTTAGATAGCTGCGTTTTGGATTTAGAAGCAGATATTTCCCTGTGCTTACTGCTGTTTCTTCCATATGCCGGTAAAGGGCTGAAAACGCCTGTTTTGGGACTCTGCAGAGAAAGTGTTTGCAGACTGCTGAATCCACACACGGGTTTAACTCTGGAAGTTGAGTGCACACATTGACAACCATTCTGTTAGATAGCTGCGTTTTGGATTTAGAAGCAGATATTTCCCTGTGCTTACTGCTGTTTCTTCCATATGCCGGTAATGGGCTGAAAACGCCTGTTTTGGGACTCTGCAGAGAAAGAGTTTGCAGACTGCTGAATACACACATGTGTTTAACTCTGGAAGATGAGTGCACACATTGACAACCGTTCTGTTAGATAGCTGCGTTTTGGATTTAGAAGCAGATATTTCCCTGTGCTTACTGCTGTTTCTTCCATATGCCGGTAATGGGCTGAAAACGCCTGTTTTGGGACTCTGCAGAGAAAGTGTTTGCAGACTGCTGAATCCACACACGGGTTTAACTCTGGAAGTTGAGTGCACACATTGACAACCGTTCTGTTAGATAGCTGCGTTTTGGATTTAGAAGCAGATATTTCCCTGTGCTTACTGCTGTTTCTTCCATATGCCGGTAATGGGCTGAAAACGCCTGTTTTGGGACTCTGCAGAGAAAGTGTTTGCAGACTGCTGAATCCACACACGGGTTTAACTCTGGAAGTTGAGTGCACACATTGACAACCGTTCTGTTAGAGAGCTGCGTTTTGGATTTAGAAGCAGATATTTCCCTGTGCTTACTGCTGTTTTTCCATATGCCGGTAATGGGCTGAAAACGCCTGTTTTGGGACTCTGCAGAGAAAGTGTTTGCAGACTGCTGAATCCACACACGGGTTTAACTCTGGAAGTTGAGTGCACACATTGACAACCGTTCTGTTAGATAGCTGCGTTTTGGATTTAGAAGCAGATATTTCCCTGTGCTTACTGCTGTTTCTTCCATATGCCGGTAATGGGCTGAAAACGCCTGTTTTGGGACTCTGCAGAGAAAGTGTTTGCAGACTTCTGAATCCACACTCGGGTTTATGTCTGGACGTTTAGTGCACACAATGACAACCGTTCAGTTAGATAGCTGCGTTTTGGATTTAGAAGCAGATATTTCCCTGTGCTTACTGCTGTTTCTTCCATAGGCCGGTAATGGGCTGAAAACGCCTGTTTTGGGAGTCTGCAGAGAAAGTGTTTGCAGACTGCTGAATCCACACACGGGTTTAACTCTGGAAGTTGAGTGCACACATTGACAACCGTTCTGTTAGATAGCTGCGTTTTGGATTTAGAAGCAGATATTTCCCTGTGCTTACTGCTGTTTCTTCCATGTGCCGGTAATGGGCTGAAAACGCGTGTTTTGGGACTCTGCAGAGAAAGTGTTTGCAGACTGCTGAATCCACACACGGGTTTAACTCTGGAAGTTGAGTGCACACATTGACAACCGTTCTGTTAGATAGCTGCGTTTTGGATTTAGAAGCAGATATTTCCCTGTGCTTACTGCTGTTTCTTCCATATGCCGGTAATGGGCTGAAAACGCCTGTTTTGGGACTCTGCAGAGAAAGTGTTTGCAGACTGCTGAATCCACACACGGGTTTAACTCTGGAAGTTGAGTGCACACATTGACAACCGTTCTGTTAGATAGCTGCGTTTTGGATTTAGAAGCAGATATTTCCCTGTGCTTACTACTGTTTCTTCCATATGCCGGTAATGGGCTGAAAACGCCTGTTTTGGGACTCTGCAGAGAAAGTGTTTGCAGACTGCTGAATCCACACACGGGTTTAACTCTGGAAGTTGAGTGCACACATTGACAACCGTTCTGTTAGATAGCTGCGTTTTGGATTTAGAAGCAGATATTTCCCTGTGCTTACTGCTGTTTCATCCATATGCCGGTAATGGGCTGAAAACGTCTGTTTTGGGACTCTGCAGAGAAAGTGTTTGCAGACTACTGAATCCACACACGGGTTTAACTCTGGAAGTTGAGTGCACACATTGACAACCGTTCTGTTAGATAGCTGCGTTTTGGATTTTTAAGCAGATATTTCCCTGTGCTTACTGCTGTTTCTTCCATATGCCGGTAATGGGCTGAAAACGCCTGTTTTGGGACTCTGCAGAGAAAGTGTTTGCAGACTGCTGAATCCACACACGGGTTTAACTCTGGAAGTTGAGTGCACACATTGACAACCGTTCTGTTAGAGAGCTGCGTTTTGGATTTAGAAGCAGATATTTCCCTGTGCTTACTGCTGTTTTTCCATATGCCGGTAATGGGCTGAAAACGCCTGTTTTGGGACTCTGCAGAGAAAGTGGTTGCAGACTGCTGAATCCACACACGGGTTTAACTCTGGAAGTTGAGTGCACACATTGACAACCGTTCTGTTAGATAGCTGCGTTTTGGATTTAGAAGCAGATATTTCCCTGTGCTTACTGCTGTTTCTTCCATATGGGGGTAATGGGCTGAAAACGCCTGTTTTGGGACTATGCAGAGAAAGTGTTTGCAGACTGCTGAATCCACACACGGGTTTAACTCTGGAAGTTGAGTGCACACATTGACAACCGTTCTGTTAGATAGCTGCGTTTTGGATTTAGAAGCAGATATTTCCCTGTGCTTACTGCTGTTTCTTCCATATGCCGGTAAAGGGCTGAAAACGCCTGTTTTGGGACTCTGCAGAGAAAGTGTTTGCAGACTGCTGAATCCACACACGGGTTTAACTCTGGAAGTTGAGTGCACACATTGACAACCGTTCTGTTAGATAGCTGCGTTTTGGATTTAGAAGCAGATACTTCCCTGTGCTTACTGCTGTTTCTTCCATATGCCGGTAATGGGCTGAAAACGCCTGTTTTGGGACTCTGCAGAGAAAGAGTTTGCAGACTGCTGAATACACACATGTGTTTAACTCTGGAAGATGAGTGCACACATTGACAACCGTTCTGTTAGATAGCTGCGTTTTGGATTTAGAAGCAGATATTTCCCTGTGCTTACTGCTGTTTCTTCCATATGCCGGTAATGGGCTGAAAACGCCTGTTTTGGGACTCTGCAGAGAAAGTGTTTGCAGACTGCTGAATCCACACACGGGTTTAACTCTGGAAGTTGAGTGCACACATTGACAACCGTTCTGTTAGATAGCTGCGTTTTGGATTTAGAAGCAGATATTTCCCTGTGCTTACTGCTGTTTCTTCCATATGCCGGTAATGGGCTGAAAACGCCTGTTTTGGGACTCTGCAGAGAAAGTGTTTGCAGACTGCTGAATCCACACACGGGTTTAACTCTGGAAGTTGAGTGCACACATTGACAACCGTTCTGTTAGAGAGCTGCGTTTTGGATTTAGAAGCAGATATTTCCCTGTGCTTACTGCTGTTTTTCCATATGCCGGTAATGGGCTGAAAACGCCTGTTTTGGGACTCTGCAGAGAAAGTGTTTGCAGACTGCTGAATCCACACACGGGTTTAACTCTGGAAGTTGAGTGCACACATTGACAACCGTTCTGTTAGATAGCTGCGTTTTGGATTTAGAAGCAGATATTTCCCTGTGCTTACTGCTGTTTCTTCCATATGCCGGTAATGGGCTGAAAACGCCTGTTTTGGGACTATGCAGAGAAAGTGTTTGCAGACTGCTGAATCCACACACGGGTTTAACTCTGGAAGTTGAGTGCACACATTGACAACCGTTCTGTTAGATAGCTGCGTTTTGGATTTAGAAGCAGATATTTCCCTGTGCTTACTGCTGTTTCTTCCATATGCCGGTAAAGGGCTGAAAACGCCTGTTTTGGGACTCTGCAGAGAAAGTGTTTGCAGACTGCTGAATCCACACACGGGTTTAACTCTGGAAGTTGAGTGCACACATTGACAACCGTTCTGTTAGATAGCTGCGTTTTGGATTTAGAAGCAGATACTTCCCTGAGCTTACTGCTGTTTCTTCCATATGCCGGTAATGGGCTGAAAACGCCTGTTTTGTGCCTCTGCAGAGAAAGAGTTTGCAGACTGCTGAATACACACATGTGTTTAACTCTGGAAGATGAGTGCACACATTGACAACCGTTCTGTTAGATAGCTGCGTTTTGGATTTAGAAGCAGATATTTCCCTGTGCTTACTGCTGTTTCTTCCATATGCCGGTAATGGGCTGAAAACGCCTGTTTTGGGACTCTGCAGAGAAAGTGTTTGCAGACTGCTGAATCCACACACGGGTTTAACTCTGGAAGTTGAGTGCACACATTGACAACCGTTCTGTTAGATAGCTGCGTTTTGGATTTACAAGCAGATATTTCCCTGGGCTTACTGCTGTTTCTTCCATATGCCGGTAATGGGCTGAAAACGTTTGTTTTGGGACTCTGCAGAGAAAGTGTTTGCAGACTGCAGAATCCACACACGGGTTTAACTCTGGAAGTTGAGTGCCCGCATTGACAACCGTTCTGTTAGATAGCTGCGTTTTGGATTTAGAAGCAGATATTTCCCTGGTCTGACTGCTGTTTCTTCCATATGCCGGTAATGGGCTGAAAACGCCTGTTTGGGGACTCTGCAGAGAAAGTGTTTGCAGACTGCCGAATCCACACACGGGTTTAACTCTGGAAATTGAGTGCACACATTGACAACCGTTCTGTTAGATAGCTGCGTTTTGGATTTAGAAGCAGATATTTCCCTGTGCTTACTGCTGTTTCTTCCATATGCCGGTAATGGGCTGAAAACGCCTGTTTTGGGACTCTGCAGAGAAAGTGTTTGCAGACTGCTGAATCCACACACGGGTTTAACTCTGAAAGTCGAGTGCACACATTGACAACCGTTCTGTTAGATAGCTGCGTTTTGGATTTAGAAGCAGATATTTCCCTGTGCTTACTGCTGTTTCTTCCATATGCCGGTAATGGGCTGAAAACGCCTGTTTTGGGACTCTGCAGAGAAAGTGTTTGCAGACTGCTGAATCCACACACGGGTTTAACTCTGGAAGTTGAGTGCACACATTGACAACCGTTCTGTTAGATAGCTGCGTTTTGGATTTAGAAGCAGATATTTCCCTGTGCTTACTGCTGTTTCTTCCATATGCCGGTAATGGGCTGAAAACGCCTGTTTTGGGACTCTGCAGAGAAAGTGTTTGCAGAGTGCTGAATCCACACACGGGTTTAACTCTGGAAGTTGAGTGCACACATTGACAACCGTTCTGTTAGATAGCTGCGTTTTGGATTTAGAAGCAGATATTTCCCTGGGCTTACTGCTGTTTCTTCCATATGCCGCTAATGGGCTGAAAACGCCTGTTTGGGGACTCTGCAGAGAAAGTGTTTGCAGACTGCTGAATCCACACACGGGTTTAGCTCTGGAAGTTGAGTGCACACATTGACAACCGTTCTGTTAGATAGCTGCGTTTTGGATTTAGAAGCAGATATTTCCCTGTGCTTACTGCTGATTCTTCCTTATGCCGGTAATGGGCTGAAAACGCCTGTTTTGGGACTCTGCAGAGAAAGTGTTTGCAGACTGCTGAATCCACACACGGGTTTAACTCTGGAAGTTGAGTGCACACATTGACAACCGTTCTGTTAGATAGCTGCGTTTTGGATTTAGAAGCAGATATTTCCCTGTGCTTACTGCTGTTTCTTCCATATGCCGGTAATGGGCTGAAAACGCCTGGTTTGGGACTCTGCAGAGAAAGTGTTTGGAGACTGCTGAATCGACACACGGGTTTAACTCTGGAAGTTGAGTGCACACATTGACAACCGTTCAGTTAGATAGCTGCGTTTTGGATTTAGAAGCAGATATTTCCCTGTGCTTACTACTGTTTCTTCCATATGCCGGTAATGGGCTGAAAACGCCTGTTTTGGGACTCTGCAGAGAAAGTGTTTGCAGACTGCTGAATCCACACACGGGTTTAACTCTGGAAGTTGAGTGCACACATTGACAACCGTTCTGTTAGATAGCTGCGTTTTGGATTTAGAAGCAGATATTACCCTGTGCTTACTGCTGTTTCATCCATATGCCGGTAATGGGCTGAAAACGCCTGTTTTGGGACTCTGCAGAGAAAGTGTTTGCAGACTGCTGAATCCACACACGGGTTTAACTCTGGAAGTTGAGTGCACACATTGACAACCGTTCTGCTAGATAGCTGCGTTTTGGATTTAGAAGCAGATATTTCCCTGTGCTGACTGCTGTTTCTTCCATATGCCGGTAATGGGCTGAAAACGCCTGTTTTGGGACTCTGCAGAGAAAGTGTTTGCAGACTGCTGAATCCACACACGGGTTTAACTCTGGAAGTTGAGTGCACACATTGACAACCGTTCTGTTAGAGAGCTGCGTTTTGGATTTAGAAGCAGATATTTCCCTGTGCTTACTGCTGTTTTTCCATATGCCGGTAATGGGCTGAAAACGCCTGTTTTGGGACTCTGCAGAGAAAGTGTTTGCAGACTGCTGAATCCACACACGGGTTTAACTCTGGAAGTTGAGTGCACACATTGACAACCGTTCTGTTAGATAGCTGCGTTTTGGATTTAGAAGCAGATATTTCCCTGTGCTTACTGCTGTTTCTTCCATATGCCGGTAATGGGCTGAAAACGCCTGTTTTGGGACTATGCAGAGAAAGTGTTTGCAGACTGCTGAATCCACACACGGGTTTAACTCTGGAAGTTGAGTGCACACATTGACAACCGTTCTGTTAGATAGCTGCGTTTTGGATTTAGAAGCAGATATTTCCCTGTGCTTACTGCTGTTTCTTCCATATGCCGGTAATGGGCTGAAAACGCCTGTTTTGGGACTCTGCAGAGAAAGTGTTTGCAGACTGCTGAATCCACACACGGGTTTAACTCTGGAAGTCGAGTGCACACATTGACAACCGTTCTGTTAGATAGCTGCGTTTTGGATTTAGAAGCAGATATTTCCCTGTGCTTACTGCGGTTTCTTCCATATGCCGGTAATGGGCTGAAAACGCCTGTTTTGGGACTCTGCAGAGAAAGTGTTTGCAGACTGCTGAATCCACACACGGGTTTAACTCTGGAAGTTGAGTGCACACATTGACAACCGTTCTGTTAGATAGCTGCGTTTTGGATTTAGAAGCAGATATTTCCCTGTGCTTACTGCTGTTTCTTCCATATGTCGGTAATGGGCTGAAAACGCCTGTTTTGGGACTCTGCAGAGAAAGTGTTTGCAGACTGCTGAATCCACACACGGGTTTAACTCTGGAAGTTGAGTGCCCACATTGACAACCGTTCTGTTAGATAGCTGCGTTTTGGATTTAGAAGCAGATATTTCCCTGTGCTTACTGCTGTTTCTTCCATATGCCGGTAATGGGCTGAAAACGCCTGTTTTGGGACTCTGCAGAGAAAGTGTTTGCAGACTGCTGAATCCACACACGGGTTTAACTCTGGAAGTTGAGTGCACACATTGACAACCGTTCTGTTAGATAGCTGCGTTTTGGATTTAGAAGCAGATATTTCCCTGTGCTTACTGCTGTTTCTTCCATATGCCGGTAATGGGCTGAAAACGCCTGTTTTGGGACTCTGCAGAGAAAGTGTTTGCAGACTGCTGAATCCACACACGGGTTTAACTCTGGAAGTTGAGTGCACGCATTGACAACCGTTCTGTTAGATAGCTGCGTTTTGGATTTAGAAGCAGATATTTCCCTGAGCTTACTGCTGTTTCTTCCATATGCCGGTAATGGGCTGAAAACGCCTGTTTTGGGACTCTGCAGAGAAAGTGTTTGCAGACTGCTGAATCCACACACGGGTTTAACTCTGGAAGTTGAGTGCACACATTGACAACCGTTCTGTTAGATAGCTGCGTTTTGGATTTAGAAGCAGATATTTCCCTGTGCTTACTGCTGTTTCTTCCATATGCCGGTAATGGGCTGAAAACGCCTGTTTTGGGACTCTGCAGAGAAAGTGTTTGCAGACTGCTGAATCCACACACGGGTTTAACTCTGGGAGTTGAGTGCACACATTGACAACCGTTCTGTTAGATAGCTGCGTTTTGGATTTAGAAGCAGATATTTCCCTGTGCTTACTGCTGTTTATTCCATATGCCGGTAATGGGTTGAAAACGCCTGTTTTGGGACTCTGCAGAGAAAGTGTTTGCAGACTGCTGAATCCACACACGGGTTTAATTCTGGAAGTTGAGTGCACACATTGACAACCGTTCTGTTAGATAGCTGCGTTTTGGATTTAGAAGCAGATATTTCCCTGTGCTTACTGCTGTTTCTTCCATATGCCGGTAATGGGCTGAAAACGCCTGTTTTGGGACTATGCAGAGAAAGTGTTTGCAGACTGCTGAATCCACACACGGGTTTAACTCTGGAAGTTGAGTGCACACATTGACAACCGTTCTGTTAGATAGCTGCGTTTTGGATTTAGAAGCAGATATTTCCCTGTGCTTACTGCTGTTTCTTCCATATGCCGGTAATGGGCTGAAAACGCCTGTTTTGGGACTCTGCAGAGAAAGTGTTTGCAGACTGCTGAATCCACACACGGGTTTAACTCTGGAAGTCGAGTGCACACATTGACAACCGTTCTGTTAGATAGCTGCGTTTTGGATTTAGAAGCAGATATTTCCCTGTGCTTACTGCTGTTTCTTCCATATGCCGGTAATGGGCTGAAAACGCCTGTTTTGGGACTCTGCAGAGAAAGTGTTTGCAGACTGCTGAATCCACACACGGGTTTAACTCTGGAAGTTGAGTGCACACATTGACAACCGTTCTGTTAGATAGCTGCGTTTTGGATTTAGAAGCAGATATTTCCCTGTGCTTACTGCTGTTTCTTCCATATGCCGGTAATGGGCTGAAAACGCCTGTTTTGGGACTCTGCAGAGAAAGTGTTTGCAGACTGCTGAATCCACACACGGGTTTAACTCTGGAAGTTGAGTGCACACATTGACAACCATTCTGTTAGATAGCTGCGTTTTGGATTTAGAAGCAGATATTTCCCTGTGCTTACTGCTGTTTCTTCCATATGCCGGTAATGGGCTGAAAACGCCTGTTTTGGGACTCTGCAGAGAAAGTGTTTGCAGACTGCTGAATCCACACACGTGTTTAACTCTGGAAGTTGAGTGCACACATTGACAACCGTTCTGTTAGATAGCTGCGTTTTGGATTTAGAAGCAGATATTTCCCTGTGCTTACTGCTGTTTCTTCCATATGCCGGTAATGGGCTGAAAACGCCTGTTTTGGGACTCTGCAGAGAAAGTGTTTGCAGACTGCTGAATCCACACACGGGTTTAACTCTGGAAGTTGAGTGCACGCATTGACAACCGTTCTGTTAGATAGCTGCGTTTTGGATTTAGAAGCAGATATTTCCCTGAGCTTACTGCTGTTTCTTCCATATGCCGGTAATGGGCTGAAAACGCCTGTTTTGGGACTCTGCAGAGAAAGTGTTTGCAGACTGCTGAATCCACACACGGGTTTAACTCTGGAAGTTGAGTGCACACATTGACAACCATTCTGTTAGATAGCTGCGTTTTGGATTTAGAAGCAGATATTTCCCTGTGCTTACTGCTGTTTCTTCCATATGCCGGTAATGGGCTGAAAACGCCTGTTTTGGGACTCTGCAGAGAAAGTGTTTGCAGACTGCTGAATCCACACACGTGTTTAACTCTGGAAGTTGAGTGCACACATTGACAACCGTTCTGTTAGATAGCTGCGTTTTGGATTTAGAAGCAGATATTTCCCTGTGCTTACTGCTGTTTCTTCCATATGCCGGTAATGGGCTGAAAACGCCTGTTTTGGGACTCTGCAGAGAAAGTGTTTGCAGACTGCTGAATCCACACACGGGTTTAACTCTGGAAGTTGAGTGCACGCATTGACAACCGTTCTGTTAGATAGCTGCGTTTTGGATTTAGAAGCAGATATTTCCCTGAGCTTACTGCTGTTTCTTCCATATGCCGGTAATGGGCTGAAAACGCCTGTTTTGGGACTCTGCAGAGAAAGTGTTTGCAGACTGCTGAATCCACACACGGGTTTAACTCTGGACGTTGAGTGCACACATTGACAACCGTTCTGTTAGATAGCTGCGTTTTGGATTTAGAAGCAGATATTTCCCTGTGCTGACTGCTGTTTCTTCCATATGCCGGTAATGGGCTGAAAACGCCTGTTTTGGGACTCTGCAGAGAAAGTCTCTGCAGACTGCTGAATCCACACACGGGTTTAACTCTGGAAGTTGAGTGCACACATTGACAACCGTTCTGTTAGATAGCTGCGTTTTGGATTTAGAAGCAGATATTTCCCTGTGCTTACTGCTGTTTCATCCATATGCCGGTAATGGGTTGAAAACGCCTGTTTTGGGAATCTGCAGAGAAAGTGTTTGCAGACTGCTGAATCCACACACGGGTTTAACTCTGGAAGTTGAGTGCACACATTGACAACCGTTCTGTTAGATAGCTGCGTTTTGGATTTAGAAGCAGATATTTCCCTGTGCTTACTGCTGTTTCTTCCATAAGCCGGTAATGGGCTGAAAACGCCTGTTTTGGGACTCTGCAGAGAAAGTGTTTGCAGACTGCTGAATCCACACACGGGTTTAACTCTGGAAGTTGAGTGCACACATTGACAACCGTTCTGTTAGATAGCTGCGTTTTGGATTTAGAAGCAGATATTTCCCTGTGCTTACTGCTGTTTCTTCCATATGCCGGTAATGGGCTGAAAACGCCTGTTTGGGGACTCTGCAGAGAAAGTGTTTGCAGACTGCTGAATCCACACACGGGTTTAACTCTGGAAGTTGAGTGCACACATTGACAACCGTTCTGTTAGATAGCTGCGTTTTGGATTTAGAAGCAGATATTTCCCTGTGCTTACTGCTGTTTCTTCCATATGCCGGTAATGGGCTGAAAACGCCTGTTTTGGGACTCTGCAGAGAAAGTGTTTGCAGACTGCTGAATCCACACACGGGTTTAACTCTGAAAGTTGAGTGCACACACTGACAACCGTTCTGTTAGATAGCTGCGTTTTGGATTTAGAAGCAGATATTTCCCTTTGCTTACTGCTGTTTCTTCCATATGACGGTAATGGGCTGAAAACGCCTGTTTTGGGACTCTGCAGAGAAAGTGTTTGCAGACTGCTGAATCCACACACGGGTTTAACTCTGGAAGTTGAGTGCACACATTGACAACCGTTCTGTTAGATAGCTGCGTTTTGGATTTAGAAGCAGATATTTCCCTGTGCTTACTGCTGTTTCTTCCATATGCAGGTAATGGGCTGAAAACGCCTGGTTTGGGACTCTGCAGAGAAAGTGTTTGCAGACTGCTGAATCCACACACGGGTTTAACTCTGGAAGTTGAGTGCACACATTGACAACCGTTCTGTTAGATAGCTGCGTTTTGGATTTAGAAGCAGATATTTCCCTGTGCTTACTGCTGTTTCTTCCATGTGCCGGTAATGGGCTGAAAACGCCTGTTTTGGGACTCTGCAGGGAAAGTGTTTGCAGACTGCTGAATCCACACACGGGTTTAACTCTGGAAGTTGAGTGCACACATTGACAACCGTTCTGTTAGATAGCTGCGTTTTGGATTTAGAAGCAGATATTTCCCTGTGCTTACTGCTGTTTCTTCCATATGCCGGTAATGGGCTGAAAACGCCTGTTTTGGGACTCTGCAGAGAAAGTGTTTGCAGACTGCTGAATCCACACACGGGTTTAACTCTGGAAGTTGAGTGCACACATTGACAACCGTTCTGTTAGATAGCTGCGTTTTGGATTTAGATGCAGATATTTCCCTGAGCTTACTGCTGTTTCTTCCATATGCCGGTAATGGGCTGAAAACGCCTGTTTTGGGACTCTGCAGAGAAAGTGTTTGCAGACTGCTGAATCCACACACGGGTTTAACTCTGGAAGTTGAGTGCACACATTGACAACCGTTCTGTTAGATAGCTGCGTTTTGGATTTAGAAGCAGATATTTCCATGTGCTTACTGCTGTTTCTTCCATATGCCGGTAATGGGCTGAAAACGCCTGTTTTGGGACTCTGCAGAGAAAGTGTTTGCAGACTGCTGAATCCACACACGGGTTTAACTCTGGAAGTTGAGTGCACGCATTGACAACCGTTCTGTTAGATAGCTGCGTTTTGGATTTAGAAGCAGATATTTCCCTGAGCTTACTGCTGTTTCTTCCATATGCCGGTAATGGGCTGAAAACGCCTGTTTTGGGACTCTGCAGAGAAAGTGTTTGCAGACTGCTGAATCCACACACGGGTTTAACTCTGGAAGTTGAGTGCACACATTGACAACCGTTCTGTTAGATAGCTGCGTTTTGGATTTAGAAGCAGATATTTCCCTGTGCTTACTGCTGTTTCTTCCATAAGCCGGTAATGGGCTGAAAACGCCTGTTTTGGGACTCTGCAGAGAAAGTGTTTGCAGACTGCTGAATCCACACACGGGTTTAACTCTGGAAGTTGAGTGCACACATTGACAACCGTTCTGTTAGATAGCTGCGTTTTGGATTTAGAAGCAGATATTTCCCTGTGCTTACTGCTGTTTCTTCCATATGCCGGTAATGGGCTGAAAACGCCTGTTTGGGGACTCTGCAGAGAAAGTGTTTGCAGACTGCTGAATCCACACACGGGTTTAACTCTGGAAGTTGAGTGCACACACTGACAACCGTTCTGTTAGATAGCTGCGTTTTGGATTTAGAAGCAGATATTTCCCTTTGCTTACTGCTGTTTCTTCCATATGCCGGTAATGGGCTGAAAACGCCTGTTTTGGGACTCTGCAGAGAAAGTGTTTGCAGACTGCTGAATCCACACACGGGTTTAACTCTGGAAGTTGAGTGCACACATTGACAACCGTTCTGTTAGAGAGCTGCGTTTTGGATTTATAAGCAGATATTTCGCTGTGCTTACTGCTGTTTCTTCCATATGCAGGTAATGGGCTGAAAACGCCTGTTTTGGGACTCTGCAGAGAAAGTGTTTGCAGACTGCTGAATCCACACACGGGTTTAACTCTGGAAGTTGAGTGCACACATTGACAACCGTTCTGTTAGATAGCTGCGTTTTGGATTTAGAAGCAGATATTTCCCTGTGCTTACTGCTGTTTCTTCCATATGCCGGTAATGGGCTGAAAACGCCTGTTTTGGGACTCTGCAGAGAAAGTGTTTGCAGACTGCTGAATCCACACACGGGTTTAACTCTGTAAGTTGAGTGCACACATTGACAACCGTTCTGTTAGATAGCTGCGTTTTGGATTTAGAAGCAGATATTTCCCTCTGCTTACTGCTGTTTCTTACATATGCCGGTAATGGGCTGAAAACGCCTGGTTTGGGACTCTGCAGAGAAAGTGTTTGCAGACTGCTGAATCCACACTCGGGTTTAAGTCTGGACGTTTAGTGCACACATTGACAACCGTTCAGTTAGATACCTGCGTTTTGGATTTAGAAGCAGATATTTCCCTGTGCTTACTGCTGTTTCTTCCATATGCCGGTAATGGGCTGAAAACGCCTGGTTTGGGACTCTGCAGAGAAAGTGTTTGCAGACTGCTGAATCCACACACGGGTTTAACTCTGGAAGTTGAGTGCACACATTGACAACCGTTCTGTTAGATAGCTGCGTTTTGGATTTAGAAGCAGATATTTCCCTGTGCTTACTGCTGTTTCTTCCATATGCCGGTAATGGGCTGAAAACGCCTGTTTTGGGACTCTGCAGAGAAAGTGTTTGCAGACTGCTGAATCCACACACGGGTTTAACTCTGGAAGTTGAGTGCACACACTGACAACCGTTCTGTTAGAGAGCTGCGTTTTGGATTTAGAAGCAGATATTTCCCTTTGCTTACTGCTGTTTCTTCCATATGCCGGTAATGGGCTGAAAACGCCTGTTTTGGGACTCTGCAGAGAAAGTGTTTGCAGACTGCTGAATCCACACACGGGTTTAACTCTGGAAGTTGAGTGCGCACATTGACAACCGTTCTGTTAGATAGCTGCGTTTTGGATTTAGAAGCAGATATTTCGCTGTGCTTACTGCTGTTTCTTCCATATGCAGGTAATGGGCTGAAAACGCCTGTTTTGGGACTCTGCAGAGAAAGTGTTTGCAGACTGCTGAATCCACACACGGGTTTAACTCTGGAAGTTGAGTGCACACATTGACAACCGTTCTGTTAGATAGCTGCGTTTTGGATTTAGAAGCAGATATTTCCCTGTGCTTACTGCTGTTTCTTCCATATGCCGGTAATGGGCTGAAAACGCCTGTTTTGGGACTCTGCAGAGAAAGTGTTTGCAGACTGCTGAATCCACACACGGGTTTAACTCTGGAAGTTGAGTGCACACATTGACAACCGTTCTGTTAGATAGCTGCGTTTTGGATTTAGAAGCAGATATTTCCCTGTGCTTACTGTTGTTTCTTACATATGCCGGTAATGGGCTGAAAACGCCTGGTTTGGGACTCTGCAGAGAAAGTGTTTGCAGACTGCTGAATCCACACTCGGGTTTAAGTCTGGACGTTTAGTGCACACATTGACAACCGTTCAGTTAGATACCTGCGTTTTGGATTTAGAAGCAGATATTTCCCTGTGCTTACTGCTGTTTCTTCCATATGCCGGTAATGGGCTGAAAACGCCTGGTTTGGGACTCTGCAGAGAAAGTGTTTGCAGACTGCTGAATCCACACACGGGTTTAACTCTGGAAGTTGAGTGCACACATTGACAACCGTTCTGTTAGATAGCTGCGTTTTGGATTTAGAAGCAGATATTTCCCTGTGCTTACTGCTGTTTCTTCCATGTGCCGGTAATGGGCTGAAAACGCCTGTTTTGGGACTCTGCAGAGAAAGTGTTTGCAGACTGCTGAATCCACACACGGGTTTAACTCTGGAAGTTGAGTGCACACATTGACAACCGTTCTGTTAGATAGCTGCGTTTTGGATTTAGAAGCAGATATTTCCCTGTGCTTACTGCTGTTTCTTCCATATGCCGGTAATGGGCTGAAAACGCCTGTTTTGGGACTCTGCAGAGAAAGTGTTTGCAGACTGCTGAATCCACACACGGGTTTAACTCTGGAAGTTGAGTGCACACATTGACAACCGTTCTGTTAGATAGCTGCGTTTTGGATTTAGAAGCAGATATTTCCCTGTGCTTACTGCTGTTTCTTCCATATGCCGGTAATGGGCTGAAAACGCCTGTTTTGGGACTCTGCAGAGAAAGTGTTTGCAGACTGCTGAATCCACACACGGGTTTAACTCTGGAAGTTGAGTGCACACATTGACAACCGTTCTGTTAGATAGCTGCGTTTTGGATTTAGAAGCAGATATTTCCCTGTGCTTACTGCTGTTTTTCCATATGCCGGTAATGGGCTGAAAACGCCTGTTTTGGGACTCTGCAGAGAAAGTGTTTGCAGACTGCTGAATCCACACACGGGTTTAACTCTGGAAGTTGAGTGCACACATTGACAACCGTTCTGTTAGATAGCTGCGTTTTGGATTTAGAAGCAGATATTTCCCTGTGCTTACTGCTGTTTCTTCCATATGCCGGTAATGGGCTGAAAACGCCTGTTTTGGGACTCTGCAGAGAAAGTGTTTGCAGACTGCTGAATCCACACACGGGTTTAACTCTGGAAGTTGAGTGCACACATTGACAACCGTTCTGTTAGATAGCTGCGTTTTGGATTTAGAAGCAGATATTTCCCTGTGCTTACTGCTGTTTTTCCATATGCCGGTAATGGGCTGAAAACGCCTGTTTTGGGACTCTGCAGAGAAAGTGTTTGCAGACTGCTGAATCCACACACGGGTTTAACTCTGGAAGTTGAGTGCACACATTGACAACCGTTCTGTTAGATAGCTGCGTTTTGGATTTAGAAGCAGATATTTCCCTGTGCTTACTGCTGTTTCTTCCATATGCCGGTAATGGGCTGAAAACGCCTGTTTTGGGATTATGCAGAGAAAGTGTTTGCAGACTGCTGAATCCACACACGGGTTTAACTCTGGAAGTTGAGTGCACACATTGACAACCGTTCTGTTAGATAGCTGCGTTTTGGATTTAGAAGCAGATATTTCCCTGTGCTTACTGCTGTTTCTTCCATATGACGGTAATGGGCTGAAAACGCCTGTTTTGGGACTCTGCAGAGAAAGTGTTTGCAGACTGCTGAATCCACACACGGGTTTAACTCCGGAAGTTGAGTGCACACATTGACAACCGTTCTGTTAGATCGCTGCGTTTTGGATTTAGAAGCAGATATTTCCCTGTGCTTACTGCTGTTTCTTCCATATGCCGGTAATGGGCTGTAAACGCCTGTTTTGGGACTCTGCAGAGAAAGTGTTTGCAGACTGCTGAATCCACACACAGGTTTAACTCTGGAAGTTGAGTGCACACATTGACAACCGTTCTGTTAGATAGCTGCGTTTTGGATTTAGAAGCAGATATTTCCCTGTGCTTACTGCTGTTTCTTCCATATGCCGGTAATGGGCTGAAAACGCCTGTTTTGGGACTCTGCAGAGAAAGTGTTTGCAGACTGCTGAATCCACACACGGGTTTAACTCTGGAAGTTGAGTGCACACATTGACAACCGTTCTGTTAGATAGCTGCGTTTTGGATTTAGAAGCAGATATTTCCCTGAGCTTACTGCTGTTTCTTCCATATGCCGGTAATGGGCTGAAAACGCCTGTTTTGGGACTCTGCAGAGAAAGTGTTTGCAGTCTGCTGAATCCACACACGGGTTTAACTCTGGAAGTTGAGTGCACACATTGACAACCGTTCTGTTAGATAGCTGCGTTTTGGATTTAGAAGCAGATATTTCCCTGTGCTTACTGCTGTTTCTTCCATATGCCGGTAATGGGCTGAAAACGCCTGTTTTGGGACTCTGCAGAGAAAGTGTTTGCAGACTGCTGAATCCACACACGGGTTTAACTCTGGAAGTTGAGTGCACACATTGACAACCGTTCTGTTAGATAGCTGCGTTTTGGATTTAGAAGCAGATATTTCCCTGTGCTTACTGCTGTTTCTTCCATATGCCGGTAATGGGTTGAAAACGCCTGTTTTGGGACTCTGCAGAGAAAGTGTTTGCAGACTGCTGAATCCACACACGGGTTTAACTCTGGAAGTTGAGTGCACACATTGACAACCGTTCTGTTAGATAGCTGCGTTTTGAATTTAGAAGCAGATATTTCCCTGTGCTTACTGCTGTTTCTTCCATAAGCCGGTAATGGGCTGAAAACGCCTGTTTTGGGACTCTGCAGAGAAAGTGTTTGCAGACTGCTGAATCCACACACGGGTTTAACTCTGGAAGTTGAGTGCACACATTGACAACCGTTCTGTTAGATAGCTGCGTTTTGGATTTAGAAGCAGATATTTCCCTGTGCTTACTGCTGTTTCTTCCATATGCCGGTAATGGGCTGAAAACGCCTGTTTGGGGACTCTGCAGAGAAAGTGTTTGCAGACTGCTGAATCCACACACGGGTTTAACTCTGGAAGTTGAGTGCACACACTGACAACCGTTCTGTTAGATAGCTGCGTTTTGGATTTAGAAGCAGATATTTCCCTTTGCTTACTGCTGTTTCTTCCATATGCCGGTAATGGGCTGAAAACGCCTGTTTTGGGACTCTGCAGAGAAAGTGTTTGCAGACTGCTGAATCCACACACGGGTTTAACTCTGGAAGTTGAGTGCACACATTGACAACCGTTCTGTTAGATAGCTGCGTTTTGGATTTATAAGCAGATATTTCGCTGTGCTTACTGCTGTTTCTTCCATATGCAGGTAATGGGCTGAAAACGCCTGTTTTGGGACTCTGCAGAGAAAGTGTTTGCAGACTGCTGAATCCACACACGGGTTTAACTCTGGAAGTTGAGTGCACACATTGACAACCGTTCTGTTAGATAGCTGCGTTTTGGATTTAGAAGCAGATATTTCCCTGTGCTTACTGCTGTTTCTTCCATATGCCGGTAATGGGCTGAAAACGCCTGTTTTGGGACTCTGCAGAGAAAGTGTTTGCAGACTGCTGAATCCACACACGGGTTTAACTCTGGAAGTTGAGTGCACACATTGACAACCGTTCTGTTAGATAGCTGCGTTTTGGATTTAGAAGCAGATATTTCCCTCTGCTTACTGCTGTTTCTTACATATGCCGGTAATGGGCTGAAAACGCCTGGTTTGGGACTCTGCAGAGAAAGTGTTTGCAGACTGCTGAATCCACACTCGGGTTTAAGTCTGGACGTTTAGTGCACACATTGTCAACCGTTCAGTTAGATACCTGCGTTTTGGATTTAGAAGCAGATATTTCCCTGTGCTTACTGCTGTTTCTTCCATATGCCGGTAATGGGCTGAAAACGCCTGGTTTGGGACTCTGCAGAGAAAGTGTTTGCAGACTGCTGAATCCACACACGGGTTTAACTCTGGAAGTTGAGTGCACACATTGACAACCGTTCTGTTAGATAGCTGCGTTTTGGATTTAGAAGCAGATATTTCCCTGTGCTTACTGCTGTTTCTTCCATATGCCGGTAATGGGCTGAAAACACCTGTTTTGGGACTCTGCAGAGAAAGTGTTTGCAGACTGCTGAATCCACACACGGGTTTAACTCTGGAAGTTGAGTGCACACACTGACAACCGTTCTGTTAGATAGCTGCGTTTTGGATTTAGAAGCAGATATTTCCCTTTGCTTACTGCTGTTTCTTCCATATGCCGGTAATGGGCTGAAAACGCCTGTTTTGGGACTCTGCAGAGAAAGTGTTTGCAGACTGCTGAATCCACACACGGGTTTAACTCTGGAAGTTGAGTGCGCACATTGACAACCGTTCTGTTAGATAGCTGCGTTTTGGATTTAGAAGCAGATATTTCGCTGTGCTTACTGCTGTTTCTTCCATATGCAGGTAATGGGCTGAAAACGCCTGTTTTGGGACTCTGCAGAGAAAGTGTTTGCAGACTGCTGAATCCACACACGGGTTTAACTCTGGAAGTTGAGTGCACACATTGACAACCGTTCTGTTAGATAGCTGCGTTTTGGATTTAGAAGCAGATATTTCCCTGTGCTTACTGCTGTTTCTTCCATATGCCGGTAATGGGCTGAAAACGCCTGTTTTGGGACTCTGCAGAGAAAGTGTTTGCAGACTGCTGAATCCACACACGGGTTTAACTCTGGAAGTTGAGTGCACACATTGACAACCGTTCTGTTAGATAGCTGCGTTTTGGATTTAGAAGCAGATATTTCCCTGTGCTTACTGCTGTTTCTTACATATGCCGGTAATGGGCTGAAAACGCCTGGTTTGGGACTCTGCAGAGAAAGTGTTTGCAGACTGCTGAATCCACACTCGGGTTTAAGTCTGGACGTTTAGTGCACACATTGACAACCGTTCAGTTAGATACCTGCGTTTTGGATTTAGAAGCAGATATTTCCCTGTGCTTACTGCTGTTTCTTCCATATGCCGGTAATGGGCTGAAAACGCCTGGTTTGGGACTCTGCAGAGAAAGTGTTTGCAGACTGCTGAATCCACACACGGGTTTAACTCTGGAAGTTGAGTGCACACATTGACAACCGTTCTGTTAGATAGCTGCGTTTTGGATTTAGAAGCAGATATTTCCCTGTGCTTACTGCTGTTTCTTCCATGTGCCGGTAATGGGCTGAAAACGCCTGTTTTGGGACTCTGCAGAGAAAGTGTTTGCAGACTGCTGAATCCACACACGGGTTTAACTCTGGAAGTTGAGTGCACACATTGACAACCGTTCTGTTAGATAGCTGCGTTTTGGATTTAGAAGCAGATATTTCCCTGTGCTTACTGCTGTTTCTTCCATATGCCGGTAATGGGCTGAAAACGCCTGTTTTGGGACTCTGCAGAGAAAGTGTTTGCAGACTGCTGAATCCACACACGGGTTTAACTCTGGAAGTTGAGTGCACACATTGACAACCGTTCTGTTAGATAGCTGCGTTTTGGATTTAGAAGCAGATATTTCCCTGTGCTTACTGCTGTTTCATCCATATGCCGGTAATGGGCTGAAAACGCCTGTTTTGGGACTCTGCAGAGAAAGTGTTTGCAGACTGCTGAATCCACACACGGGTTTAACTCTGGAAGTTGAGTGCACACATTGACAACCGTTCTGTTAGATAGCTGCGTTTTGGATTTAGAAGCAGATATTTCCCTGTGCTTACTGCTGTTTCTTCCATATGCCGGTAATGGGCTGAAAACGCCTGTTTTGGGACTCTGCAGAGAAAGTGTTTGCAGACTGCTGAATCCACACACGGGTTTAACTCTGGAAGTTGAGTGCACACATTGACAACCGTTCTGTTAGATAGCTGCGTTTTGGATTTAGAAGCAGATATTTCCCTGTGCTTACTGCTGTTTCTTCCATATGCCGGTAATGGGCTGAAAACGCCTGTTTTGGGACTCTGCAGAGAAAGTGTTTGCAGACTGCTGAATCCACACACGGGTTTAACTCTGGAAGTTGAGTGCACACATTGACAACCGTTCTGTTAGATAGCTGCGTTTTGGATTTAGAAGCAGATATTTCCCTGTGCTTACTGCTGTTTCATCCATATGCCGGTAATGGGCTGAAAACGCCTGTTTTGGGACTCTGCAGAGAAAGTGTTTGCAGACTGCTGAATCCACACACGGGTTTAACTCTGGAAGTTGAGTGCACACATTGACAACCGTTCTGTTAGATAGCTGCGTTTTGGATTTAGAAGCAGATATTTCCCTGTGCTTACTGCTGTTTCTTCCATATGCCGGTAATGGGCTGAAAACGCCTGTTTTGGGACTCTGCAGAGAAAGTGTTTGCAGACTGCTGAATCCACACACGGGTTTAACTCTGGAAGTTGAGTGCACACATTGACAACCGTTCTGTTAGATAGCTGCGTTTTGGATTTAGAAGCAGATATTTCCCTGTGCTTACTGCTGTTTTTCCATATGCCGGTAATGGGCTGAAAACGCCTGTTTTGGGACTCTGCAGAGAAAGTGTTTGCAGACTGCTGAATCCACACACGGGTTTAACTCTGGAAGTTGAGTGCACACATTGACAACCGTTCTGTTAGATAGCTGCGTTTTGGATTTAGAAGCAGATATTTCCCTGTGCTTACTGCTGTTTCTTCCATATGCCGGTAATGGGCTGAAAACGCCTGTTTTGGGATTATGCAGAGAAAGTGTTTGCAGACTGCTGAATCCACACACGGGTTTAACTCTGGAAGTTGAGTGCACACATTGACAACCGTTCTGTTAGATAGCTGCGTTTTGGATTTAGAAGCAGATATTTCCCTGTGCTTACTGCTGTTTCTTCCATAAGCCGGTAATGGGCTGAAAACGCCTGTTTTGGGACTCTGCAGAGAAAGTGTTTGCAGACTGCTGAATCCACACACGGGTTTAACTCTGGAAGTTGAGTGCACACATTGACAACCGTTCTGTTAGATAGCTGCGTTTTGGATTTAGAAGCAGATATTTCCCTGTGCTTACTGCTGTTTCTTCCATATGCCGGTAATGGGCTGAAAACGCCTGTTTGGGGACTCTGCAGAGAAAGTGTTTGCAGACTGCTGAATCCACACACGGGTTTAACTCTGGAAGTTGAGTGCACACACTGACAACCGTTCTGTTAGATAGCTGCGTTTTGGATTTAGAAGCAGATATTTCCCTTTGCTTACTGCTGTTTCTTCCATATGCCGGTAATGGGCTGAAAACGCCTGTTTTGGGACTCTGCAGAGAAAGTGTTTGCAGACTGCTGAATCCACACACGGGTTTAACTCTGGAAGTTGAGTGCACACATTGACAACCGTTCTGTTAGATAGCTGCGTTTTGGATTTATAAGCAGATATTTCGCTGTGCTTACTGCTGTTTCTTCCATATGCAGGTAATGGGCTGAAAACGCCTGTTTTGGGACTCTGCAGAGAAAGTGTTTGCAGACTGCTGAATCCACACACGGGTTTAACTCTGGAAGTTGAGTGCACACATTGACAACCGTTCTGTTAGATAGCTGCGTTTTGGATTTAGAAGCAGATATTTCCCTGTGCTTACTGCTGTTTCTTCCATATGCCGGTAATGGGCTGAAAACGCCTGTTTTGGGACTCTGCAGAGAAAGTGTTTGCAGACTGCTGAATCCACACACGGGTTTAACTCTGGAAGTTGAGTGCACACATTGACAACCGTTCTGTTAGATAGCTGCGTTTTGGATTTAGAAGCAGATATTTCCCTCTGCTTACTGCTGTTTCTTACATATGCCGGTAATGGGCTGAAAACGCCTGTTTTGGGACTCTGCAGAGAAAGTGTTTGCAGACTGCTGAATCCACACTCGGGTTTAAGTCTGGACGTTTAGTGCACACATTGACAACCGTTCAGTTAGATACCTGCGTTTTGGATTTAGAAGCAGATATTTCCCTGTGCTTACTGCTGTTTCTTCCATATGCCGGTAATGGGCTGAAAACGCCTGGTTTGGGACTCTGCAGAGAAAGTGTTTGCAGACTGCTGAATCCACACACGGGTTTAACTCTGGAAGTTGAGTGCACACATTGACAACCGTTCTGTTAGATAGCTGCGTTTTGGATTTAGAAGCAGATATTTCCCTGTGCTTACTGCTGTTTCTTCCATATGCCGGTAATGGGCTGAAAACACCTGTTTTGGGACTCTGCAGAGAAAGTGTTTGCAGACTGCTGAATCCACACACGGGTTTAACTCTGGAAGTTGAGTGCACACACTGACAACCGTTCTGTTAGATAGCTGCGTTTTGGATTTAGAAGCAGATATTTCCCTTTGCTTACTGCTGTTTCTTCCATATGCCGGTAATGGGCTGAAAACGCCTGTTTTGGGACTCTGCAGAGAAAGTGTTTGCAGACTGCTGAATCCACACACGGGTTTAACTCTGGAAGTTGAGTGCGCACATTGACAACCGTTCTGTTAGATAGCTGCGTTTTGGATTTAGAAGCAGATATTTCGCTGTGCTTACTGCTGTTTCTTCCATATGCAGGTAATGGGCTGAAAACGCCTGTTTTGGGACTCTGCAGAGAAAGTGTTTGCAGACTGCTGAATCCACACACGGGTTTAACTCTGGAAGTTGAGTGCACACATTGACAACCGTTCTGTTAGATAGCTGCGTTTTGGATTTAGAAGCAGATATTTCCCTGTGCTTACTGCTGTTTCTTCCATATGCCGGTAATGGGCTGAAAACGCCTGTTTTGGGACTCTGCAGAGAAAGTGTTTGCAGACTGCTGAATCCACACACGGGTTTAACTCTGGAAGTTGAGTGCACACATTGACAACCGTTCTGTTAGATAGCTGCGTTTTGGATTTAGAAGCAGATATTTCCCTGTGCTTACTGCTGTTTCTTACATATGCCGGTAATGGGCTGAAAACGCCTGGTTTGGGACTCTGCAGAGAAAGTGTTTGCAGACTGCTGAATCCACTCTCGGGTTTAAGTCTGGACGTTTAGTGCACACATTGACAACCGTTCAGTTAGATACCTGCGTTTTGGATTTAGAAGCAGATATTTCCCTGTGCTTACTGCTGTTTCTTCCATATGCCGGTAATGGGCTGAAAACGCCTGGTTTGGGACTCTGCAGAGAAAGTGTTTGCAGACTGCTGAATCCACACACGGGTTTAACTCTGGAAGTTGAGTGCACACATTGACAACCGTTCTGTTAGATAGCTGCGTTTTGGATTTAGAAGCAGATATTTCCCTGTGCTTACTGCTGTTTCTTCCATGTGCCGGTAATGGGCTGAAAACGCCTGTTTTGGGACTCTGCAGAGAAAGTGTTTGCAGACTGCTGAATCCACACACGGGTTTAACTCTGGAAGTTGAGTGCACACATTGACAACCGTTCTGTTAGATAGCTGCGTTTTGGATTTAGAAGCAGATATTTCCCTGTGCTTACTGCTGTTTCTTCCATATGCCGGTAATGGGCTGAAAACGCCTGTTTTGGGACTCTGCAGAGAAAGTGTTTGCAGACTGCTGAATCCACACACGGGTTTAACTCTGGAAGTTGAGTGCACACATTGACAACCGTTCTGTTAGATAGCTGCGTTTTGGATTTAGAAGCAGATATTTCCCTGTGCTTACTGCTGTTTCATCCATATGCCGGTAATGGGCTGAAAACGCCTGTTTTGGGACTCTGCAGAGAAAGTGTTTGCAGACTGCTGAATCCACACACGGGTTTAACTCTGGAAGTTGAGTGCACACATTGACAACCGTTCTGTTAGATAGCTGCGTTTTGGATTTAGAAGCAGATATTTCCCTGTGCTTACTGCTGTTTCTTCCATATGCCGGTAATGGGCTGAAAACGCCTGTTTTGGGACTCTGCAGAGAAAGTGTTTGCAGACTGCTGAATCCACACACGGGTTTAACTCTGGAAGTTGAGTGCACACATTGACAACCGTTCTGTTAGATAGCTGCGTTTTGGATTTAGAAGCAGATATTTCCCTGTGCTTACTGCTGTTTTTCCATATGCCGGTAATGGGCTGAAAACGCCTGTTTTGGGACTCTGCAGAGAAAGTGTTTGCAGACTGCTGAATCCACACACGGGTTTAACTCTGGAAGTTGAGTGCACACATTGACAACCGTTCTGTTAGATAGCTGCGTTTTGGATTTAGAAGCAGATATTTCCCTGTGCTTACTGCTGTTTCTTCCATAGGCCGGTAATGGGCTGAAAACGCCTGGTTTGGGACTCTGCAGAGAAAGTGTTTGCAGACTGCTGAATCCACACACGGGGTAACTCTGGAAGTTGAGTGCACACATTGACAACCGTTCTGTTAGATAGCTGCGTTTTGGATTTAGAAGCAGATATTTCCCTGTGCTTACTGCTGTTTCTTCCATATGCCGGTAATGGGCTGAAAACGCCTGTTTTGGGACTCTGCAGAGAAAGTGTTTGCAGACTGCTGAATCCACACACGGGTTTAACTCTGGAAGTTGAGTGCACACATTGACAACCGTTCTGTTAGATAGCTGCGTTTTGGATTTAGAAGCAGATATTTCCCTGTGCTTACTGCTGTTTCTTCCATATGCCGGTAATGGGCTGAAAACGCCTGTTTTGGGACTCTGCAGAGAAAGTGTTTGCAGACTGCTGAATCCACACACGGGTTTAACTCTGGAAGTTGAGTGCACACATTGACAACCGTTCTGTTAGATAGCTGCGTTTTGGATTTAGAAGCAGATATTTCCCTGTGCTTACTGCTGTTTCTTCCATATGCCGGTAATGGGCTGAAAACGCCTGTTTTGGGACTCTGCAGAGAAAGTGTTTGCAGACTGCTGAATCCACACACGGGTTTAACTCTGGAAGTTGAGTGCACACATTGACAACCGTTCTGTTAGATCGCTGCGTTTTGGATTTAGAAGCAGATATTTCCCTGGGCTTACTGCTGTTTCTTCCATATGCCGGTAATGGGCTGAAAACGCCTGTTTTGGGACTCTGCAGAGAAAGTGTTTGCAGACTGCTGAATCCACACACGGGTTTAAGTCTGGAAGTTTAGTGCACACATTGACAACCGTTCTGTTAGATAGCTGCGTTTTGGATTTAGAAGCAGATATTTCCCTGTGCTTACTGCTGTTTCTTCCATGTGCCGGTAATGGGCTGAAAACGCCTGGTTTGGGACTCTGCAGAGAAAGTGTTTGCAGACTGCTGAATCCACACACGGGTTTAACTCTGGAAGTTGAGTGCACACATTGACAACCGTTCTGTTAGATAGCTGCGTTTTGGATTTAGAAGCAGATATTTCCCTGTGCTTACTGCTGTTTCTTCCATATGCCGGTAATGGGCTGAAAACGCCTGTTTTGGGACTCTGCAGAGAAAGTGTTTGCAGACTGCTGAATCCACACACGGGTTTATCTCTGGAAGTTGAGTGCACACATTGACAACCGTTCTGTTAGATAGCTGCGTTTTGGATTTAGAAGCAGATATTTCCCTGTGCTTACTGCTGTTTCATCCATATGCCGGTAATGGGCTGAAAACGCCTGTTTTGGGACTCTGCAGAGAAAGTGTTTGCAGACTGCTGAATTCACACACGGGTTTAACTCTGGAAGTTGAGTGCACACATTGACAACCGTTCTGTTAGATAGCTGCGTTTTGGATTTAGAAGCAGATATTTCCCTGTGCTTACTGCTGTTTCTTCCATATGCCGGTAATGGGCTGAAAACGCCTGTTTTGGGACTCTGCAGAGAAAGTGTTTGCAGACTGCTGAATCCACACATGGGTTTAACTCTGGAAGTTGAGTGCACACATTGACAACCGTTCTGTTAGATAGCTGCGTTTTGGATTTAGAAGCAGATATTTCCCTGTGCTTACTGCTGTTTTTCCATATGCCGGTAATGGGCTGAAAACGCCTGTTTTGGGACTCTGCAGAGAAAGTGTTTGCAGACTGCTGAATCCACACACGGGTTTAACTCTGGAAGTTGAGTGCACACATTGACAACCGTTCTGTTAGATAGCTGCGTTTTGGATTTAGAAGCAGATATTTCCCTGTGCTTACTGCTGTTTCTTCCATATGCCGGTAATGGGCTGAAAACGCCTGTTTTGGGATTATGCAGAGAAAGTGTTTGCAGACTGCTGAATCCACACACGGGTTTAACTCTGGAAGTTGAGTGCACACATTGACAACCGTTCTGTTAGATAGCTGCGTTTTGGATTTAGAAGCAGATATTTCCCTGTGCTTACTGCTGTTTCTTCCATATGCCAGTAATGGGCTGAAAACGCCTGTTTTGGGACTCTGCAGAGAAAGTGTTTGCAGACTGCTGAATCCACACACGGGTTTAACTCTGGAAGTTGAGTGCACACATTGACAACCGTTCTGTTAGATAGCTGCGTTTTGGATTTAGAAGCAGATATTTCCCTGTGCTTACTGCTGTTTTTCCATATGCCGGTAATGGGCTGAAAACGCCTGTTTTGGGACTCTGCAGAGAAAGTGTTTGCAGACTGCTGAATCCACACACGGGTTTAACTCTGGAAGTTGAGTGCACACATTGACAACCGTTCTGTTAGATAGCTGCGTTTTGGATTTAGAAGCAGATATTTCCCTGTGCTTACTGCTGTTTCTTCCATATGCCGGTAATGGGCTGAAAACGCCTGTTTTGGGATTATGCAGAGAAAGTGTTTGCAGACTGCTGAATCCACACACGGGTTTAACTCTGGAAGTTGAGTGCACACATTGACAACCGTTCTGTTAGATAGCTGCGTTTTGGATTTAGAAGCAGATATTTCCCTGTGCTTACTGCTGTTTCTTCCATATGCCGGTAATGGGCTGAAAACGCCTGTTTTGGGACTCTGCAGAGAAAGTGTTTGCAGACTGCTGAATCCACACACGGGTTTAACTCTGGAAGTTGAGTGCACACATTGACAACCGTTCTGTTAGATAGCTGCGTTTTGGATTTAGAAGCAGATATTTCCCTGTGCTTACTGCTGTTTCTTCCATATGCCGGAAATGGGCTGAAAACGCCTGTTTTGGGACTCTGCAGAGAAAGTGTTTGCAGACTGCTGAATCCACACACGGGTTTAACTCTGGAAGTTGAGTGCACGCATTGACAACCGTTCTGTTAGATAGCTGCGTTTTGGATTTAGAAGCAGATATTTCCCTGTGCTTACTGCTGTTTCTTCCATATGCCGGTAATGGGCTGAAAACGCCTGTTTTGGGACTCTGCAGAGAAAGTGTTTGCAGACTGCTGAATCCACACTCGGGTTTAAGTCTGGACGTTTAGTGCACACATTGACAACCGTTCTGTTAGATAGCTGCGTTTTGGATTTAGAAGCAGATATTTCCCTGTGCTTACTGCTGTTTCTTCCATAGGCCGGTAATGGGCTGAAAACGCCTGGTTTGGGACTCTGCAGAGAAAGTGTTTGCAGACTGCTGAATCCACACACGGGGTAACTCTGGAAGTTGAGTGCACACATTGACAACCGTTCTGTTAGATAGCTGCGTTTTGGATTTAGAAGCAGATATTTCCCTGTGCTTACTGCTGTTTCTTCCATATGCCGGTAATGGGCTGAAAACGCCTGTATGGGACTCTGCAGAGAAAGTGTTTGCAGACTGTTGAATACACACACGGGTTTAACTCTGGAAGATGAGTGCACACATTGACAACCGTTCTGTTAGATAGCTGCGTTTTGGATTTAGAAGCAGATATTTCCCTGTGCTTACTGCTGTTTCTTCCATATGCCGGTAATGGGCTGAAAACGCCTGTTTTGGGACTCTGCAGAGAAAGTGTTTGCAGACTGCTGAATCCACACACGGGTTTAACTCTGGAAGTTGAGTGCACACATTGACAACCGTTCTGTTAGATAGCTGCGTTTTGGATTTAGAAGCAGATATTTCCCTGTGCTTACTGCTGTTTCTTCCATATGACGGTAATGGGCTGAAAACGCCTGTTTTGGGACTCTGCAGAGAAAGTGTTTGCAGACTGCTGAATCCACACACGGGTTTAACTCTGGAAGTTGAGTGCACACATTGACAACCGTTCTGTTAGATCGCTGCGTTTTGGATTTAGAAGCAGATATTTCCCTGTGCTTACTGCTGTTTCTTCCATATGCCGGTAATGGGCTGAAAACGCCTGTTTTGGGACTCTGCAGAGAAAGTGTTTGCAGACTGCTGAATCCACACACAGGTTTAACTCTGGAAGTTGAGTGCACACATTGACAACCGTTCTGTTAGATAGCTGCGTTTTGGATTTAGAAGCAGATATTTCCCTGTGCTTACTGCTGTTTCTTCCATATGCCAGTAATGGGCTGAAAACGCCTGTTTTGGGACTCTGCAGAGAAAGTGTTTGCAGACTGCTGAATCCACACACGGGTTTAACTCTGGAAGTTGAGTGCACACATTGACAACCGTTCTGTTAGATAGCTGCGTTTTGGATTTAGGAGCAGATATTTCCCTGTGCTTACTGCTGTTTCTTCCATATGCCGGTAATGGGCTGAAAACGCCTGTTTTGGGACTCTGCAGAGAAAGTGTTTGCAGACTGCTGAATCCACACACGGGTTTAACTCTGGAAGTTGAGTGCACGCATTGACAACCGTTCTGTTAGATAGCTGCGTTTTGGATTTAGAAGCAGATATTTCCCTGTGCTTACTGCTGTTTCTTTCATATGCCGGTAATGGGCTGAAAACGCCTGTTTTGGGACTCTGCAGAGAATGTGTTTGCAGACTGCTGAATCCACACACGGGTTTAAATCTGGAAGTTGAGTGCCCACATTGACAACCGTTCTGTTAGATAGCTGCGTTTTGGATTTAGAAGCAGATATTTCCCTGTGCTTACTGCTGTTTCTTCCATATGCCGGTAACGGGCTGAAAACGCCTGTTTTGGGACTCTGCAGAGAAAGTGTTTGCAGACTGCTGAATCCACACACGGGTTTAACTCTGGAAGTTGAGTGCACACATTGACAACCGTTCTGTTAGATAGCTGCGTTTTGGATTTAGAAGCAGATATTTCCCTGTGCTTACTGCTGTTTCTTCCATATGCCGGAAATGGGCTGAAAACGCCTGTTTTGGGACTCCGCAGAGAATGTGTTTGCAGACTGCTGAATCCACACACGGGTTTAACTCTGGAAGTTGAGTGCCCACATTGACAACCGTTCTGTTAGATAGCTGCGTTTTGGATTTAGAAGCAGATATTTCCCTGTGCTTACTGCTGTTTCTTCCATATGCCGGTAATGGGCTGCAAACGCCTGTTTTGGGACTCTGCAGAGAAAGTGTTTGCAGACTGCTGAATCCACACACGGGTTTAACTCTGGAAGTTGAGTGCACACATTGACAACCGTTCTGTTAGATAGCTGCGTTTTGGATTTAGAAGCAGATATTTCCCTGTGCTTACTGCTGTTTCTTCCATATGCCAGTAATGGGCTGAAAACGCCTGTTTTGGGACTCTGCAGAGAAAGTGTTTGCAGACTGCTGAATCCACACACGGGTTTAACTCTGGAAGTTGAGTGCACACATTGACAACCGTTCTGTTAGATAGCTGCGTTTTGGATTTAGAAGCAGATATTTCCCTGTGCTTACTGCTGTTTCTTCCATATGCCGGTAATGGGCTGAAAACGCCTGTTTTGGGACTCTGCAGAGAAAGTGTTTGCAGACTGCTGAATCCACACACGGGTTTAACTCTGGAAGTTGAGTGCACACATTGACAACCGTTCTGTTAGATAGCTGCGTTTTGGATTTAGAAGCAGATATTTCCCTGTGCTTACTGCTGTTTCTTCCATATGCCGGTAATGGGCTGAAAACGCCTGTTTTGGGACTCTGCAGAGAAAGTGTTTGCAGACTGCTGAATCCACACACGGGTTTAACTCTGGAAGTTGAGTGCACACATTGACAACCGTTCTGTTAGATAGCTGCGTTTTGGATTTAGAAGCAGATATTTCCCTGGGCTTACTGCTGTTTCTTCCATATGCCGGTAATGGGCTGAAAACGCCTGTTTTGGG
Source organism: Aotus nancymaae (assembly GCF_030222135.1). Classification (NCBI taxonomy): domain Eukaryota; kingdom Metazoa; phylum Chordata; class Mammalia; order Primates; family Aotidae; genus Aotus; species Aotus nancymaae. The sequence continues at coordinate 47,550 of NW_026989090.1, forward strand.
ACTCTGCAGAGAAAGTGTTTGCAGACTGCTGAATCCACACACGGGTTTAACTCTGGAAGTTGAGTGCACGCATTGACAACCGTTCTGTTAGATAGCTGCGTTTTGGATTTAGAAGCAGATATTTCCCTGTGCTTACTGCTGTTTCTTCCATATGCCGGTAATGGGCTGAAAACGCCTGTTTTGGGACTCTGCAGAGAAAGTGTTTGCAGACTGCTGAATCCACACTCGGGTTTAAGTCTGGACGTTTAGTGCACACAATGACAACCGTTCTGTTAGATAGCTGCGTTTTGGATTTAGAAGCAGATATTTCCCTGTGCTTACTGCTGTTTCTTCCATAGGCCGGTAATGGGCTGAAAACGCCTGGTTTGGGACTCTGCAGAGAAAGTGTTTGCAGACTGCTGAATCCACACACGGGGTAACTCTGGAAGTTGAGTGCACACATTGACAACCGTTCTGTTAGATAGCTGCGTTTTGGATTTAGAAGCAGATATTTCCCTGTGCTTACTGCTGTTTCTTCCATATGCCGGTAATGGGCTGAAAACGCCTGTATGGGACTCTGCAGAGAAAGTGTTTGCAGACTGCTGAATACACACACGGGTTTAACTCTGGAAGATGAGTGCACACATTGACAACCGTTCTGTTAGATAGCTGCGTTTTGGATTTAGAAGCAGATATTTCCCTGTGCTTACTGCTGTTTCTTCCATATGCCGGTAATGGGCTGAAAACGCCTGTTTTGGGACTCTGCAGAGAAAGTGTTTGCAGACTGCTGAATCCACACACGGGTTTAACTCTGGAAGTTGAGTGCACATTGACAACCGTTCTGTTAGATAGCTGCGTTTTGGATTTAGAAGCAGATATTTCCCTGTGCTTACTGCTGTTTCTTCCATATGACGGTAATGGGCTGAAAACGCCTGTTTTGGGACTCTGCAGAGAAAGTGTTTGCAGACTGCTGAATCCACACACGGGTTTAACTCTGGAAGTTGAGTGCACACATTGACAACCGTTCTGTTAGATCGCTGCGTTTTGGATTTAGAAGCAGATATTTCCCTGTGCTTACTGCTGTTTCTTCCATATGCCGGTAATGGGCTGAAAACGCCTGTTTTGGGACTCTGCAGAGAAAGTGTTTGCAGACTGCTGAATCCACACACGGGTTTAACTCTGGAAGTTGAGTGCACACATTGACAACCGTTCTGTTAGATAGCTGCGTTTTGGATTTAGAAGCAGATATTTCCCTGTGCTTACTGCTGTTTCTTCCATATGCCGGTAATGGGGCTGAAAACGCCTGTTTTGGGACTCTGCAGAGAAAGTGTTTGCAGACTGCTGAATCCACACACGGGTTTAACTCTGGAAGTTGAGTGCACACATTGACAAACCGTTCTGTTAGATAGCTGCGTTTTGGATTTAGGAGCAGATATTTCCCTGTGCTTACTGCTGTTTCTTCCATATGCCGGTAATGGGCTGAAAACGCCTGTTTTGGGACTCTGCAGAGAAAGTGTTTGCAGACTGCTGAATCCACACACGGGTTTAACTCTGGAAGTTGAGTGCACGCATTGACAACCGTTCTGTTAGATAGCTGCGTTTTGGATTTAGAAGCAGATATTTCCCTGTGCTTACTGCTGTTTCTTTCATATGCCGGTAATGGGCTGAAAACGCCTGTTTTGGGACTCTGCAGAGAATGTGTTTGCAGACTGCTGAATCCACACACGGGTTTAAATCTGGAAGTTGAGTGCCCACATTGACAACCGTTCTGTTAGATAGCTGCGTTTTGGATTTAGAAGCAGATATTTCCCTGTGCTTACTGCTGTTTCTTCCATATGCCGGTAACGGGCTGAAAACGCCTGTTTTGGGACTCTGCAGAGAAAGTGTTTGCAGACTGCTGAATCCACACACGGGTTTAACTCTGGAAGTTGAGTGCACACATTGACAACCGTTCTGTTAGATAGCTGCGTTTTGGATTTAGAAGCAGATATTTCCCTGTGCTTACTGCTGTTTCTTCCATATGCCGGAAATGGGCTGAAAACGCCTGTTTTGGGACTCCGCAGAGAATGTGTTTGCAGACTGCTGAATCCACACACGGGTTTAACTCTGGAAGTTGAGTGCCCACATTGGCAACCGTTCTGTTAGATAGCTGCGTTTTGGATTTAGAAGCAGATATTTCCCTGTGCTTACTGCTGTTTCTTCCATGTGCCGGTAATGGGCTGAAAACGCCTGTTTTGGGACTCTGCAGAGAAAGTGTTTGCAGACTGCTGAATCCACACACGGGTTTAACTCTGGAAGTTGAGTGCACACATTGACAACCGTTCTGTTAGATAGCTGCGTTTTGGATTTAGAAGCAGATATTTCCCTGTGCTTACTGCTGTTTCTTCCATATGCCGGTAATGGGCTGAAAACGCCTGTTTTGGGACTCTGCAGAGAAAGTGTTTGCAGACTGCTGAATCCACACACGGGTTTAACTCTGGAAGTTGAGTGCACACATTGACAACCGTTCTGTTAGATAGCTGCGTTTTGGATTTAGAAGCAGATATTTCCCTGTGCTTACTGCTGTTTCTTCCATATGCCGGTAATGGGCTGAAAACGCCTGTTTTGGGACTCTGCAGAGAAAGTGTTTGCAGACTGCTGAATCCACACACGGCTTTAACTCTGGAAGTTGAGTGCACACATTGACAACCGTTCTGTTAGATAGCTGCGTTTTGGATTTAGAAGCAGATATTTCCCTGTGCTTACTGCTGTTTCTTCCATATGCCGGTAATGGGCTGAAAACGCCTGTTTTGGGACTCTGCAGAGAAAGTGTTTGCAGACTGCTGAATCCACACACGGGTTTAACTCTGGAAGTTGAGTGCACACATTGACAACCGTTCTGTTAGATAGCTGCGTTTTGGATTTAGAAGCAGATATTTCCCTGGGCTTACTGCTGTTTCTTCCATATGCCGGTAATGGGCTGAAAACGCCTGTTTTGGGACTCTGCAGAGAAAGTGTTTGCAGACTGCTGAATCCACACACAGGTTTAACTCTGGAAGTTGAGTGCCCACATTGACAACCGTTCTGTTACATAGCTGCGTTTTGGATTTAGAAGCAGATATTTCCCTGTGCTTACTGCTGTTTCTTCCATATGCCGGTAATGGGCTGAAAACGCCTGTTTTGGGACTCTGCAGAGAAAGTGTTTGCAGACTGCTGAATCCACACACGGGTTTAACTCTGGATGTTGAGTGCACACATTGACAACCGTTCTGTTAGATAGCTGCGTTTTGGATTTAGAAGCAGATATTTCGCTGTGCTTACTGCTGTTTCTTCCATATGCCGGTAATGGGCTGAAAATGCCTGTTTTGGGACTCTGCAGAGAAAGTGTTTGCAGACTGCTGAATCCACACACGGTTTTAACTCTGGAAGTTGAGTGCACACATTGACAACCGTTGTGTTAGATAGCTGCGTTTTGGATTTAGAAGCAGATATTTCCCTGTGCTTACTGCTGTTTCTTCCATATGCCGGTAATGGGCTGAAAACGCCTGTTTTGGGACTCTGCAGAGAAAGTGTTTGCAGACTGCTGAATCCACACACGGGTTTAACTCTGGAAGTTGAGTGCACACATTGACAACCGTTCTGTTAGATAGCTGCGTTTTGGATTTAGAAGCAGATATTTCCCTGTGCTTACTGCTGTTTCTTCCATATGCCGGTAATGGGCTGAAAACGCCTGTTTTGGGACTCTGCAGAGAAAGTGTTTGCAGACTGCTGAATCCACACACGGGTTTAACTCTGGAAGTTGAGTGCACACAACCGTTCTGTTAGATAGCTGCGTTTTGGATTTAGAAGCAGATATTTCCCTGTGCTTACTGCTGTTTCTTCCATATGCCGGTAATGGGCTGAAAATGCCTGTTTTGGGGACTCTGCAGAGAAAGTGTTTGCAGACTGCTGAATCCACACACGGGTTTAACTCTGGAAGTTGAGTGCACACATTGACAACCGTTCTGTTAGATAGCTGCGTTTTGGATTTAGAAGCAGATATTTCCCTGGGCTTACTGCTGTTTCTTCCATATGCCGGTAATGGGCTGGAAAACGCCTGTTTTGGGACTCTGCAGAGAAAGTGTTTGCAGACTGCTGAATCCACACACGGGTTTAAGTCTGGAAGTTTAGTGCACACATTGACAACCGTTCTGTTAGATAGCTGCGTTTTGGATTTAGAAGCAGATATTCCCTGTGCTTACTGCTGTTTCTTCCATGTGCCGGTAATGGGCTGAAAAACGCCTGGTTTGGGACTCTGCAGAGAAAGTGTTTGCAGACTGCTGAATCCACACACGGGTTTAACTCTGGAAGTTGAGTGCACACATTGACAACCGTTCTGTTAGATAGCTGCGTTTTGGATTAGAAGCAGATATTTCCCTGTGCTTACTGCTGTTTCTTCCATATGCCGGTAATGGGCTGAAAACGCCTGTTTTGGGACTCTGCAGAGAAGTGTTTGCAGACTGCTGAATCCACACACGGGTTTAACTCTGGAAGTTGAGTGCACACATTGACAACCGTTCTGTTAGATAGCTGCGTTTTGGATTTAGAAGCAGATATTCCCTGTGCTTACTGCTGTTTCTTCCATAGGCCGGGTAATGGGCTGAAAACGCCTGGTTTGGGACTCTGCAGAGAAAGTGTTTGCAGACTGCTGAATCCACACACGGGGGTAACTCTGGAAGTTGAGTGCACACATTGACAACCGTTCTGTTTAGATAGCTGCGTTTTGGATTTAGAAGCAGATATTTCCCCTGTGCTTACTGCTGTTTCTTCCATATGCCGGTAATGGGCTGAAAACGCCTGTTTTGGGACTCTGCAGAGAAAGTGTTTGCAGACTGCTGAATCCACACACGGGTTTAACTCTGGAAGTTGAGTGCACACATTGACAACCGTTCTGTTTAGATAGCTGCGTTTTGATTTAGAAGCAGATATTTCCCTGTGCTTACTGCTGTTTCTTCCATATGCCGGTAATGGGCTGAAAACGCCTGTTTTGGGACTCTGCAGAGAAAGTGTTTGCAGGACTGCTGAATGCACACACGGGTTTAACTCTGGAAGTTGAGTGCACACATTGACAACCGTTCTGTTAGATAGCTGCGTTTTGGATTTAGAAGCAGATATTTCCCTGTGCTTACTGCTGTTTCTTCCATATGCCGGTAATGGGCTGAAAACGCCTGTTTTGGGACTCTGCAGAGAAAGTGTTTGCAGACTGCTGAATCCACACACGGGTTTAACTCTGGAAGTTGAGTGCACACATTGACAACCGTTCTGTTAGATCGCTGCGTTTTGGATTTAGAAGCAGATATTTCCCTGGGCTTACTGCTGTTTCTTCCATATGCCGGTAATGGGCTGAAAACGCCTGTTTTGGGACTCTGCAGAGAAAGTGTTTGCAGACTGCTGAATCCACACACGGGTTTAAGTCTGGAAGTTTAGTGCACACATTGACAACCGTTCTGTTAGATAGCTGCGTTTTGGATTTAGAAGCAGATATTTCCCTGTGCTTACTGCTGTTTTCTTCCATGTGCCGGTAATGGGCTGAAAACGCCTGGTTTGGGACTCTGCAGAGAAAGTGTTTGCAGACTGCTGAATCCACACACGGGGTTTAACTCTGGAAGTTGAGTGCACACATTGACAACCGTTCTGTTAGATAGCTGCGTTTTGGATTTAGAAGCAGATATTTCCCTGTGCTTACTGCTGTTTCTTCCATATGCCAGTAATGGGCTGAAAACGCCTGTTTTGGGACTCTGCAGAGAAAGTGTTTGCAGACTGCTGAATCCACACACGGGTTTATCTCTGGAAGTTGAGTGCACACATTGACAACCGTTCTGTTAGATAGCTGCGTTTTGGATTTAGAAGCAGATATTTCCCTGTGCTTACTGCTGTTTCATCCATATGCCGGTAATGGGCTGAAAACGCCTGTGTTGGGACTCTGCAGAGAAAGTGTTTGCAGACTGCTGAATCCACACACGGGTTTAACTCTGGAAGTTGAGTGCACACATTGACAACCGTTCTGTTAGATAGCTGCGTTTTGGATTTAGAAGCAGATATTTCCCTGTGCTTACTGCTGTTTCTTCCATATGCCGGTAATGGGCTGAAAACGCCTGTTTTGGGACTCTGCAGAGAAAGTGTTTGCAGACTGCTGAATCCACACACGGGTTTAACTCTGGAAGTTGAGTGCACACATTGACAACCGTTCTGTTAGATAGCTGCGTTTTGGATTTAGAAGCAGATATTTCCCTGTGCTTACTGCTGTTTTTCCATATGCCGGTAATGGGCTGAAAACGCCTGTTTTGGGACTCTGCAGAGAAAGTGTTTGCAGACTGCTGAATCCACACACGGGTTTAACTCTGGAAGTTGAGTGCACACATTGACAACCGTTCTGTTAGATAGCTGCGTTTTGGATTTAGAAGCAGATATTTCCCTGTGCTTACTGCTGTTTCTTCCATATGCCGGTAATGGGCTGAAAACGCCTGTTTTGGGATTATGCAGAGAAAGTGTTTGCAGACTGCTGAATCCACACACGGGTTTAACTCTGGAAGTTGAGTGCACACATTGACAACCGTTCTGTTAGATAGCTGCGTTTTGGATTTAGAAGCAGATATTTCCCTGTGCTTACTGCTGTTTCTTCCATATGCCGGTAATGGGCTGAAAACGCCTGTTTTGGGACTCTGCAGAGAAAGTGTTTGCAGACTGCTGAATCCACACACGGGTTTAACTCTGGAAGTTGAGTGCACACATTGACAACCGTTCTGTTAGATAGCTGCGTTTTGGATTTAGAAGCAGATATTTCCCTGTGCTTACTGCTGTTTTTCCATATGCCGGTAATGGGCTGAAAACGCCTGTTTTGGGACTCTGCAGAGAAAGTGTTTGCAGACTGCTGAATCCACACACGGGTTTAACTCTGGAAGTTGAGTGCACACATTGACAACCGTTCTGTTAGATAGCTGCGTTTTGGATTTAGAAGCAGATATTTCCCTGTGCTTACTGCTGTTTCTTCCATATGCCGGTAATGGGCTGAAAACGCCTGTTTTGGGATTATGCAGAGAAAGTGTTTGCAGACTGCTGAATCCACACACGGGTTTAACTCTGGAAGTTGAGTGCACACATTGACAACCGTTCTGTTAGATAGCTGCGTTTTGGATTTAGAAGCAGATATTTCCCTGTGCTTACTGCTGTTTCTTCCATATGCCGGTAATGGGCTGAAAACGCCTGTTTTGGGACTCTGCAGAGAAAGTGTTTGCAGACTGCTGAATCCACACACGGGTTTAACTCTGGAAGTTGAGTGCACACATTGAAAACCGTTCTGTTAGATAGCTGCGTTTTGGATTTAGAAGCAGATATTTCCCTGTGCTTACTGCTGTTTCTTCCATATGCCGGTAATGGGCTGAAAACGCCTGTTTTGGGACTCTGCAGAGAAAGTGTTTGCAGACTGCTGAATCCACACACGGGTTTAACTCTGGAAGTTGAGTGCACGCATTGACAACCGTTCTGTTAGATAGCTGCGTTTTGGATTTAGAAGCAGATATTTCCCTGTGCTTACTGCTGTTTCTTCCATATGCCGGTAATGGGCTGAAAACGCCTGTTTTGGGACTCTGCAGAGAAAGTGTTTGCAGACTGCTGAATCCACACTCGGGTTTAAGTCTGGACGTTTAGTGCACACATTGACAACCGTTCTGTTAGATAGCTGCGTTTTGGATTTAGAAGCAGATATTTCCCTGTGCTTACTGCTGTTTCTTCCATAGGCCGGTAATGGGCTGAAAACGCCTGGTTTGGGACTCTGCAGAGAAAGTGTTTGCAGACTGCTGAATCCACACACGGGGTAACTCTGGAAGTTGAGTGCACACATTGACAACCGTTCTGTTAGATAGCTGCGTTTTGGATTTAGAAGCAGATATTTCCCTGTGCTTACTGCTGTTTCTTCCATATGCCGGTAATGGGCTGAAAACGCCTGTATGGGACTCTGCAGAGAAAGTGTTTGCAGACTGTTGAATACACACACGGGTTTAACTCTGGAAGATGAGTGCACACATTGACAACCGTTCTGTTAGATAGCTGCGTTTTGGATTTAGAAGCAGATATTTCCCTGTGCTTACTGCTGTTTCTTCCATATGCCGGTAATGGGCTGAAAACGCCTGTTTTGGGACTCTGCAGAGAAAGTGTTTGCAGACTGCTGAATCCACACACGGGTTTAACTCTGGAAATTGAGTGCACACATTGACAACCGTTCTGTTAGATAGCTGCGTTTTGGATTTAGAAGCAGATATTTCCCTGTGCTTACTGCTGTTTCTTCCATATGACGGTAATGGGCTGAAAACGCCTGTTTTGGGACTCTGCAGAGAAAGTGTTTGCAGACTGCTGAATCCACACACGGGTTTAACTCTGGAAGTTGAGTGCACACATTGACAACCGTTCTGTTAGATCGCTGCGTTTTGGATTTAGAAGCAGATATTTCCCTGTGCTTACTGCTGTTTCTTCCATATGCCGGTAATGGGCTGAAAACGCCTGTTTTGGGACTCTGCAGAGAAAGTGTTTGCAGACTGCTGAATCCACACACAGGTTTAACTCTGGAAGTTGAGTGCACACATTGACAACCGTTCTGTTAGATAGCTGCGTTTTGGATTTAGAAGCAGATATTTCCCTGTGCTTACTGCTGTTTCTTCCATATGCCGGTAATGGGCTGAAAACGCCTGTTTTGGGACTCTGCAGAGAAAGTGTTTGCAGACTGCTGAATCCACACACGGGTTTAACTCTGGAAGTTGAGTGCACACATTGACAACCGTTCTGTTAGATAGCTGCGTTTTGGATTTAGGAGCAGATATTTCCCTGTGCTTACTGCTGTTTCTTCCATATGCCGGTAATGGGCTGAAAACGCCTATTTTGGGACTCTGCAGAGAAAGTGTTTGCAGACTGCTGAATCCACACACGGGTTTAACTCTGGAAGTTGAGTGCACGCATTGACAACCGTTCTGTTAGATAGCTGCGTTTTGGATTTAGAAGCAGATATTTCCCTGTGCTTACTGCTGTTTCTTTCATATGCCGGTAATGGGCTGAAAACGCCTGTTTTGGGACTCTGCAGAGAATGTGTTTGCAGACTGCTGAATCCACACACGGGTTTAAATCTGGAAGTTGAGTGCCCACATTGACAACCGTTCTGTTAGATAGCTGCGTTTTGGATTTAGAAGCAGATATTTCCCTGTGCTTACTGCTGTTTCTTCCATATGCCGGTAACGGGCTGAAAACACCTGTTTTGGGACTCTGCAGAGAAAGTGTTTGCAGACTGCTGAATCCACACACGGGTTTAACTCTGGAAGTTGAGTGCACACATTGACAACCGTTCTGTTAGATAGCTGCGTTTTGGATTTAGAAGCAGATATTTCCCTGTGCTTACTGCTGTTTCTTCCATATGCCGGAAATGGGCTGAAAACGCCTGTTTTGGGACTCCGCAGAGAATGTGTTTGCAGACTGCTGAATCCACACACGGGTTTAACTCTGGAAGTTGAGTGCCCACATTGACAACCGTTCTGTTAGATAGCTGCGTTTTGGATTTAGAAGCAGATATTTCCCTGTGCTTACTGCTGTTTCTTCCATATGCCGGTAATGGGCTGAAAACGCCTGTTTTGGGACTCTGCAGAGAAAGTGTTTGCAGACTGCTGAATCCACACACGGGTTTAACTCTGGAAGTTGAGTGCACACATTGACAACCGTTCTGTTAGATAGCTGCGTTTTGGATTTAGAAGCAGATATTTCCCTGTGCTTACTGCTGTTTCTTCCATATGCCGGTAATGGGCTGAAAACGCCTGTTTTGGGACTCTGCAGAGAAAGTGTTTGCAGACTGCTGAATCCACACACGGGTTTAACTCTGGAAGTTGAGTGCACACATTGACAACCGTTCTGTTAGATAGCTGCGTTTTGGATTTAGAAGCAGATATTTCCCTGTGCTTACTGCTGTTTCTTCCATATGCCGGTAATGGGCTGAAAACGCCTGTTTTGGGACTCTGCAGAGAAAGTGTTTGCAGACTGCTGAATCCACACACGGGTTTAACTCTGGAAGTTGAGTGCACACATTGACAACCGTTCTGTTAGATAGCTGCGTTTTGGATTTAGAAGCAGATATTTCCCTGTGCTTACTGCTGTTTCTTCCATATGCCGGTAATGGGCTGAAAACGCCTGTTTTGGGACTCTGCAGAGAAAGTGTTTGCAGACTGCTGAATCCACACACGGGTTTAACTCTGGAAGTTGAGTGCACACATTGACAACCGTTCTGTTAGATAGCTGCGTTTTGGATTTAGAAGCAGATATTTCCCTGGGCTTACTGCTGTTTCTTCCATATGCCGGTAATGGGCTGAAAACGCCTGTTTTGGGACTCTGCAGAGAAAGTGTTTGCAGACTGCTGAATCCACACACGGGTTTAACTCTGGAAGTTGAGTGCACGCATTGACAACCGTTCTGTTAGATAGCTGCGTTTTGGATTTAGAAGCAGATATTTCCCTGTGCTTACTGCTGTTTCTTCCATATGCCGGTAATGGGCTGAAAACGCCTGTTTTGGGACTCTGCAGAGAAAGTGTTTGCAGACTGCTGAATCCACACTCGGGTTTAAGTCTGGACGTTTAGTGCACACAATGACAACCGTTCTGTTAGATAGCTGCGTTTTGGATTTAGAAGCAGATATTTCCCTGTGCTTACTGCTGTTTCTTCCATAGGCCGGTAATGGGCTGAAAACGCCTGGTTTGGGACTCTGCAGAGAAAGTGTTTGCAGACTGCTGAATCCACACACGGGGTAACTCTGGAAGTTGAGTGCACACATTGACAACCGTTCTGTTAGATAGCTGCGTTTTGGATTTAGAAGCAGATATTTCCCTGTGCTTACTGCTGTTTCTTCCATATGCCGGTAATGGGCTGAAAACGCCTGTATGGGACTCTGCAGAGAAAGTGTTTGCAGACTGCTGAATACACACACGGGTTTAACTCTGGAAGATGAGTGCACACATTGACAACCGTTCTGTTAGATAGCTGCGTTTTGGATTTAGAAGCAGATATTTCCCTGTGCTTACTGCTGTTTCTTCCATATGCCGGTAATGGGCTGAAAACGCCTGTTTTGGGACTCTGCAGAGAAAGTGTTTGCAGACTGCTGAATCCACACACGGGTTTAACTCTGGAAGTTGAGTGCACACATTGACAACCGTTCTGTTAGATAGCTGCGTTTTGGATTTAGAAGCAGATATTTCCCTGTGCTTACTGCTGTTTCTTCCATATGACGGTAATGGGCTGAAAACGCCTGTTTTGGGACTCTGCAGAGAAAGTGTTTGCAGACTGCTGAATCCACACACGGGTTTAACTCTGGAAGTTGAGTGCACACATTGACAACCGTTCTGTTAGATCGCTGCGTTTTGGATTTAGAAGCAGATATTTCCCTGTGCTTACTGCTGTTTCTTCCATATGCCGGTAATGGGCTGAAAACGCCTGTTTTGGGACTCTGCAGAGAAAGTGTTTGCAGACTGCTGAATCCACACACAGGTTTAACTCTGGAAGTTGAGTGCACACATTGACAACCGTTCTGTTAGATAGCTGCGTTTTGGATTTAGAAGCAGATATTTCCCTGTGCTTACTGCTGTTTCTTCCATATGCCGGTAATGGGCTGAAAACGCCTGTTTTGGGACTCTGCAGAGAAAGTGTTTGCAGACTGCTGAATCCACACACGGGTTTAACTCTGGAAGTTGAGTGCACACATTGACAACCGTTCTGTTAGATAGCTGCGTTTTGGATTTAGGAGCAGATATTTCCCTGTGCTTACTGCTGTTTCTTCCATATGCCGGTAATGGGCTGAAAACGCCTGTTTTGGGACTCTGCAGAGAAAGTGTTTGCAGACTGCTGAATCCACACACGGGTTTAACTCTGGAAGTTGAGTGCACGCATTGACAACCGTTCTGTTAGATAGCTGCGTTTTGGATTTAGAAGCAGATATTTCCCTGTGCTTACTGCTGTTTCTTTCATATGCCGGTAATGGGCTGAAAACGCCTGTTTTGGGACTCTGCAGAGAATGTGTTTGCAGACTGCTGAATCCACACACGGGTTTAAATCTGGAAGTTGAGTGCCCACATTGACAACCGTTCTGTTAGATAGCTGCGTTTTGGATTTAGAAGCAGATATTTCCCTGTGCTTACTGCTGTTTCTTCCATATGCCGGTAACGGGCTGAAAACGCCTGTTTTGGGACTCTGCAGAGAAAGTGTTTGCAGACTGCTGAATCCACACACGGGTTTAACTCTGGAAGTTGAGTGCACACATTGACAACCGTTCTGTTAGATAGCTGCGTTTTGGATTTAGAAGCAGATATTTCCCTGTGCTTACTGCTGTTTCTTCCATATGCCGGAAATGGGCTGAAAACGCCTGTTTTGGGACTCCGCAGAGAATGTGTTTGCAGACTGCTGAATCCACACACGGGTTTAACTCTGGAAGTTGAGTGCCCACATTGACAACCGTTCTGTTAGATAGCTGCGTTTTGGATTTAGAAGCAGATATTTCCCTGTGCTTACTGCTGTTTCTTCCATATGCCGGTAATGGGCTGAAAACGCCTGTTTTGGGACTCTGCAGAGAAAGTGTTTGCAGACTGCTGAATCCACACACGGGTTTAACTCTGGAAGTTGAGTGCACACATTGACAACCGTTCTGTTAGATAGCTGCGTTTTGGATTTAGAAGCAGATATTTCCCTGTGCTTACTGCTGTTTCTTCCATATGCCGGTAATGGGCTGAAAACGCCTGTTTTGGGACTCTGCAGAGAAAGTGTTTGCAGACTGCTGAATCCACACACGGGTTTAACTCTGGAAGTTGAGTGCACACATTGACAACCGTTCTGTTAGATAGCTGCGTTTTGGATTTAGAAGCAGATATTTCCCTGTGCTTACTGCTGTTTCTTCCATATGCCGGTAATGGGCTGAAAACGCCTGTTTTGGGACTCTGCAGAGAAAGTGTTTGCAGACTGCTGAATCCACACACGGGTTTAACTCTGGAAGTTGAGTGCACACATTGACAACCGTTCTGTTAGATAGCTGCGTTTTGGATTTAGAAGCAGATATTTCCCTGTGCTTACTGCTGTTTCTTCCATATGCCGGTAATGGGCTGAAAACGCCTGTTTTGGGACTCTGCAGAGAAAGTGTTTGCAGACTGCTGAATCCACACACGGGTTTAACTCTGGAAGTTGAGTGCACACATTGACAACCGTTCTGTTAGATAGCTGCGTTTTGGATTTAGAAGCAGATATTTCCCTGGGCTTACTGCTGTTTCTTCCATATGCCGGTAATGGGCTGAAAACGCCTGTTTTGGGACTCTGCAGAGAAAGTGTTTGCAGACTGCTGAATCCACACACAGGTTTAACTCTGGAAGTTGAGTGCCCACATTGACAACCGTTCTGTTACATAGCTGCGTTTTGGATTTAGAAGCAGATATTTCCCTGTGCTTACTGCTGTTTCTTCCATATGCCGGTAATGGGCTGAAAACGCCTGTTTTGGGACTCTGCAGAGAAAGTGTTTGCAGACTGCTGAATCCACACACGGGTTTAACTCTGGATGTTGAGTGCACACATTGACAACCGTTCTGTTAGATAGCTGCGTTTTGGATTTAGAAGCAGATATTTCGCTGTGCTTACTGCTGTTTCTTCCATATGCCGGTAATGGGCTGAAAATGCCTGTTTTGGGACTCTGCAGAGAAAGTGTTTGCAGACTGCTGAATCCACACACGGTTTTAACTCTGGAAGTTGAGTGCACACATTGACAACCGTTGTGTTAGATAGCTGCGTTTTGGATTTAGAAGCAGATATTTCCCTGTGCTTACTGCTGTTTCTTCCATATGCCGGTAATGGGCTGAAAACGCCTGTTTTGGGACTCTGCAGAGAAAGTGTTTGCAGACTGCTGAATCCACACACGGGTTTAACTCTGGAAGTTGAGTGCACACATTGACAACCGTTCTGTTAGATAGCTGCGTTTTGGATTTAGAAGCAGATATTTCCCTGTGCTTACTGCTGTTTCTTCCATATGCCGGTAATGGGCTGAAAACGCCTGTTTTGGGACTCTGCAGAGAAAGTGTTTGCAGACTGCTGAATCCACACACGGGTTTAACTCTGGAAGTTGAGTGCACACATTGACAACCGTTCTGTTAGATAGCTGCGTTTTGGATTTAGAAGCAGATATTTCCCTTTGCTTACTGCTGTTTCTTCCATATGCCGGTAATGGGCTGAAAAGGCCTGTTTTGGGACTCTGCAGAGAAAGTGTTTGCAGACTGCTGAATCCACACACGGGTTTAACTCTGGAAGTTGAGTGCACACATTGACAACCGTTCTGTTAGATAGCTGCGTTTTGGATTTAGAAGCAGATATTTCCCTGTGCTTACTGCTGTTTCTTCCATATGCCGGTAATGGGCTGAAAACGCCTGTTTTGGGACTCTGCAGAGAAAGTGTTTGCAGACTGCTGAATCCACACACGGGTTTAACTCTGGAAGTTGAGTGCACACTTTGACAACCGTTCTGTTAGATAGCTGCGTTTTGGATTTAGAAGCAGATATTTCCCTGTGCTTACTGCTGTTTCTTCCATATGCCGGTAATGGGCTGAAAACGCCTGTTTTGGGACTCTGCAGAGAAAGTGTTTGCAGACTGCTGAATCCACACACGGGTTTAACTCTGGAAGTTGAGTGCACACATTGACAACCGTTCTGTTAGATAGCTGCGTTTTGGATTTAGAAGCAGATATTTCCCTGTGCTTACTGCTGTTTCTTCCATATGCCGGTAATGGGCTGAAAACGCCTGTTTTGGGACTCTGCAGAGAAAGTGTTTGCAGACTGCTGAATCCACACTCGGGTTTAAGTATGGACGTTTAGTGCACACATTGACAACCGTTCTGTTAGATCGCTGCGTTTTGGATTTAGAAGCAGATATTTCCCTGTGCTTACTGCTGTTTCTTCCATATACCGGTAATGGGCTGAAAACGCCTGTTTTGGGACTCTGCAGAGAAAGTGTTTGCAGACTGCTGAATCCACACACGGGTTTAACTCTGGAAGTTGAGTGCACACATTGACAACCGTTCTGTTAGATAGCTGCGTTTTGGATTTAGAAGGAGATATTTCCCTGTGCTTACTGCTGTTTCTTCCATGTGCCGGTAATGGGCTGAAAACGCCTGGTTTGGGACTCTGCAGAGAAAGTGTTTGCAGACTGCTGAATCCACACACGGGTTTAACTCTGGAAGTTGAGTGCACACATTGACAACCGTTCTGTTAGATAGCTGCGTTTTGGATTTAGAAGCAGATATTTCCCTGTGCTTACTGCTGTTTCTTCCATATGCCGGTAATGGGCTGAAAACGCCTGTTTTGGGACTCTGCAGAGAAAGTGTTTGCAGACTGCTGAATCCACATACGGGTTTAACTCTGGAAGTTGAGTGCACACATTGACAACCGTTCTGTTAGATAGCTGCGTTTTGGATTTAGAAGCAGATATTTCCCTGTGCTTACTGCTGTTTATTCCATATGCCGGTAATGGGCTGAAAACGCCTGTTTTGGGACTCTGCAGAGAATGTGTTTGCAGACTGCTGAATCCACACACGGGTTTAAATCTGGAAGTTGAGTGCCCACATTGACAACCGTTCTGTTAGATAGCTGCGTTTTGGATTTAGAAGCAGATATTTCCCTGTGCTTACTGCTGTTTCTTCCATATGCCGGTAATGGGCTGAAAACGCCTGTTTTGGGACTCTGCAGAGAAAGTGTTTGCAGACTGCTGAATCCACACACGGGTTTAACTCTGGAAGTTGAGTGCACACATTGACAACCGTTCTGTTAGATAGCTGCGTTTTGGATTTAGAAGCAGATATTTCCCTGTGCTTACTGCTGTTTCTTCCATATGCCGGTAATGGGCTGAAAACGCCTGTTTTGGGACTCTGCAGAGAAAGTGTTTGCAGACTGCTGAATCCACACACGGGTTTAACTCTGGAAGTTGAGTGCACACATTGACAACCGTTCTGTTAGAGAGCTGCGTTTTGGATTTAGAAGCAGATATTTCCCTGTGCTTACTGCTGTTTCTTCCATATGCCGGTAAAGGGCTGAAAACGCCTGTTTTGGGACTCTGCAGAGAAAGTGTTTGCAGACTGCTGAATCCACACACAGGTTTAACTCTGGAAGTAGAGTGCACACATTGACAACCGTTCTGTTAGATAGCTGCGTTTTGGATTTAGAAGCAGATATTTCCCTGTGCTTACTGCTGTTTCTTCCATATGCCGGTAATGGGCTGAAAACGCCTGTTTGGGGACTCTGCAGAGAAAGTGTTTGCAGACTGCTGAATCCACACACGGGTTTAACTCTGGAAGTTGAGTGCACACATTGACAACCGTTCTGTTAGATAGCTGCGTTTTGGATTTAGAAGCAGATATTTCCCTGTGCTTACTGCTGTTTATTCCATATGCCGGTAATGGGCTGAAAACGCCTGTTTTGGGACTCTGCAGAGAATGTGTTTGCAGACTGCTGAATCCACACACGGGTTTAAATCTGGAAGTTGAGTGCCCACATTGACAACCGTTCTGTTAGATAGCTGCGTTTTGGATTTAGAAGCAGATATTTCCCTGTGCTTACTGCTGTTTCTTCCATATGCCGGTAACGGGCTGAAAACGCCTGTTTTGGGACTCTGCAGAGAAAGTGTTTGCAGACTGCTGAATCCACACACGGGTTTAACTCTGGAAGTTGAGTGCACACATTGACAACCGTTCTGTTAGATAGCTGCGTTTTGGATTTAGAAGCAGATATTTCCCTGTGCTTACTGCTGTTTCTTCCATATGCCGGTAATGGGCTGAAAACGCCTGTTTTGGGACTCCGCAGAGAATGTGTTTGCAGACTGCTGAATCCACACACGGGTTTAACTCTGGAAGTTGAGTGCCCACATTGACAACCGTTCTGTTAGATAGCTGCGTTTTGGATTTAGAAGCAGATATTTCCCTGTGCTTACTGCTGTTTCTTCCATATGCCGGTAATGGGCTGAAAACGCCTGTTTTGGGACTCTGCAGAGAAAGTGTTTGCAGACTGCTGAATCCACACACGGGTTTAACTCTGGAAGTTGAGTGCACACATTGACAACCGTTCTGTTAGATAGCTGCGTTTTGGATTTAGAAGCAGATATTTCCCTGTGCTTACTGCTGTTTCTTCCATATGCCGGTAATGGGCTGAAAACGCCTGTTTTGGGACTCTGCAGAGAAAGTGTTTGCAGACTGCTGAATAAACACACGGGTTTAACTCTGGAAGTTGAGTGCACACATTGACAACCGTTCTGTTAGATAGCTGCGTTTTGGATTTAGAAGCAGATATTTCCCTGTGCTTACTGCTGTTTCTTCCATATGCCGGTAATGGGCTGAAAACGCCTGTTTTGGGACTCTGCAGAGAAAGTGTTTGCAGACTGCTGAATCCACACACGGGTTTAACTCTGGAAGTTGAGTGCACACATTGACAACCGTTCTGTTAGATAGCTGCGTTTTGGATTTAGAAGCAGATATTTCCCTGTGCTTACTGCTGTTTCTTCCATATGCCGGTAATGGGCTGAAAACGCCTGTTTTGGGACTCTGCAGAGAAAGTGTTTGCAGACTGCTGAATCCACACACGGGTTTAACTCTGGAAGTTGAGTGCACACATTGACAACCATTCTGTTAGATAGCTGCGTTTTGGATTTAGAAGCAGATATTTCCCTGGGCTTACTGCTGTTTCTTCCATATGCCGGTAATTGGCTGAAAACGCCTGTTTTGGGACTCTGCAGAGAATGTGTTTGCAGACTGCTGAATCCACACACAGGTTTAACTCTGGAAGTTGAGTGCCCACATTGACAACCGTTCTGTTACATAGCTGCGTTTTGGATTTAGAAGCAGATATTTCCCTGTGCTTACTGCTGTTTCTTCCATATGCCGGTAATGGGCTGAAAACGCCTGTTTTGGGACTCTGCAGAGAAAGTGTTTGCAGACTGCTGAATCCACACACGGGTTTAACTCTGGAAGTTGAGTGCACACATTGACAACCGTTCTGTTAGATAGCTGCGTTTTGGATTTAGAAGCAGATATTTCCCTGTGCTTACTGCTGTTTCTTCCATATGCCGGTAATGGGCTGAAAACGCCTGTTTTGGGACTCTGCAGAGAAAGTGTTTGCAGACTGCTGAATCCACACACGGGTTTAACTCTGGAAGTTGAGTGCACACATTGACAACCGTTCTGTTAGATAGCTGCGTTTTGGATTTAGAAGCAGATATTTCCCTGTGCTTACTGCTGTTTCTTCCATATGCCGGTAATGGGCTGAAAACGCCTGTTTTGGGACTCTGCAGAGAAAGTGTTTGCAGACTGCTGAATCCACACACGGGTTTAACTCTGGAAGTTGAGTGCACACATTGACAACCGTTCTGTTAGATAGCTGCGCTTTGGATTTAGAAGCAGATATTTCCCTGGGCTTACTGCTGTTTCTTCCATATGCCGGTAATGGGCTGAAAACGCCTGTTTTGGGACTCTGCAGAGAAAGTGTTTGCAGACTGCTGAATCCACACACGGGTTTAACTCTGGAAGTTGAGTGCACACATTGACAACCGTTCTGTTAGATAGCTGCGTTTTGGATTTAGAAGCAGATATTTCCCTGTGCTACTGCTGTTTCTTCCATATGCCGGTAATGGGCTGAAAACGCCTGTTTTGGGGACTCTGCAGAGAAAGTGTTTGCAGACTGCTGAATCCACACACGGGTTTAACTCTGGAAGTTGAGTGCACACATTGACAACCGTTCTGTTAGATAGCTGTGTTTTGGATTTAGAAGCAGATATTTCCCTGTGCGTACTGCTGTTTCTTCCATATGCCGGTAATGGGCTGAAAACGCCTGTTTTGGGACTCTGCAGAGAAAGTGTTTGCAGACTGCTGAATCCACACCCGGGTTTAACTCTGGAAAGTTGAGTGCACACATTGACAACCGTTCTGTTAGATAGCTGCGTTTTTGGATTTAGAAGCAGATATTGCCCTGGGCTTACTGCTGTTTCTTCCATAGGCCGGTAATGGGCTGAAAACGCCTGGTTTGGGACTCTGCAGAGAAAGTGTTTGCAGACTGCTGAATCCACACACGGGGTAACTCTGGAAGTTGAGTGCACACATTGACAACCGTTCTGTTCTGTTAGAGAGCTGCGTTTTGGATTTAGAAGGCAGATATTTCCCTGTGCGTTACTGCTGTTTCTTCCATATGCCGGTAATGGGCTGAAAACGCCTGTATGGGACTCTGCAGAGAAAGTGTTTGCAGACTGCTGAATCCACACACGGGTTTTACTCTGGAAGTTGAGTGCACACATTGACAACCGTTCTGTTAGATAGCTGCGTTTTGGATTTAGAAGCAGATATTTCCCTGTGCTTACTGCTGTTTCTTCCATATGCCGGGTAATGGGCATGAAAATGCCTGTTTTGGGACTCTGCAGAGAAAGTGTTTGCAGACTGCTGAATCCACACACGGGTTTAACTCTGGAAGTTGAGTGCACACATTGACAACCGTTCTGTTAGATAGCTGCGTTTTGGATTTAGAAGCAGATATTTCCCTGTGCTTACTGCTGTTTCTTCCATATGCCGGTAATGGGCTGAAAACGCCTGTTTTTGGGACTCTGCAGAGAAAGTGTTTTGCAGACTGCTGAATCCACACACGGGTTTAAACTCTGGAAGTTGAGTGCACACATTGACAACCGTTCTGTTAGATAGCTGCGTTTTTGGATTTAGAAGCAGATATTTCCCTGTGCTTACTGCTGTTTCTTCCATATGCCGGTAATGGGCTGAAAACGCCTGTTTTGGGACTCTGCAGAGAAAATGTTTGCAGACTGCTGAATCCACACACGGGTTTAACTCTGGAAGTTGAGTGCACACATTGACAACCGTTCTGTTAGATAGCTGCGTTTTGGATTTAGAAGCAGATATTTCCCTGTGCTTACTGCTGTTTCTTCCATATGCCGGTAATGGGCTGAAAACGCCTGTTTTGGGACTCTGCAGAGAAAGTGTTTGCAGACTGCTGAATCCACACACGGGTTTAACTCTGGAAGTTGAGGGCACACATTGACAACCGTTCTGTTAGATAGCTGCGTTTTGGATTTAGAAGCAGATATTTCCCTGTGCTTACTGCTGTTTCTTCCATATGCCGGTAATGGGCTGAAAACGCCTGTTTTGGGACTCTGCAGAGAAAGTGTTTGCAGACTGCTGAATTCACACACGGGTTTTAACTCTGGAAGTTGAGTGCACACATTGACAACCGTTCTGTTAGATAGCTTGCGTTTTGGATTTAGAAGCAGATATTTCCCTGTGCTTTACTGCTGTTTCTTCCATATGCCGGTAATGGGCTGAAAACGCCTGTTTTGGGACTCTGCAGAGAAAGTGTTTGCAGACTGCTGAATCCACACACGGGTTTAACTCTGGAAGTTGAGTGCACACATTGACAACGGTTCTGTTAGAGAGCTGCGTTTTGGATTTAGAAGCAGATATTTCCCTGTGCTTACTGCTGTTTCTTCCATATGCCGTGTAAAGGGCTGTAAACGCCTGTTTTGGGACTCTGCAGAAAAAGTGTTTGCAGACTGCTGAATCCACACACAGGTTTTAACTCTGGAAGTAGAGTGCACACATTGACAACCGTTCTGTTAGATAGCTGCGTTTTGGATTTAGAAGCAAGATTTTCCCTGTGCTTACTGCTGTTTCTTCCATATGCCGGTAATGGGCTGAAAACGCCTGTTTGGGGACTCTGCAGAGAAAGTGTTTGCAGACTGCTGAATCCACACACGGGTTTAACTCTGGAAGTTGAGTGCACACATTGACAACCGTTTCTGTTAGATAGCTGCGTTTTGGATTTAGAAGCAGATATTTCCCTGTGCTTACTGCTGTTTCTTCCATATGCCGGTAATGGGCTGAAAACGCCTGTTTTGGGACTCTGCAGAGAAAGTGTTTGCAGACTGCTGAATCCACACACGGGTTTTAACTCTGGAAGTTGAGTGCACACATTGACAACCATTCTGTTAGATAGCTGCGTTTTGGATTTAGAAGCAGATATTTCCCTGGGCTTACTGCTGTTTCTTCCATATGCCGGTAATTGGCTGAAAACGCCTGTTTTGGGACTCTGCAGAGAAGTGTTTGCAGACTGCTGAATCCACACACAGGGTTTAAACTCTGGAAGTTGAGTGCCCACATTGACAACCGTTCTGTTACATAGCTGCGTTTTGGATTTAGAAGCAGATATTTCCCTGTGCTTACTGCTGTTTCTTCCATATGCCGGTAATGGGCTGAAAACGCCTGTTTTGGGACTCTGCAGAGAGAAGTGTTTGCAGACTGCTGAATCCACACACGGGTTTAACTCTGGAAGTTGAGTGCACACATTGACAACCGTTCTGTTAGATAGCTGCGTTTTGGATTTAGAAGCAGATATTTCCCTGTGCTTACTGCTGTTTCTTCCATATGCCGGGTAATGGGCTGGAAAACGCCTGTTTTGGGACTCTGCAGAGAAAGTGTTTGCAGACTGCTGAATCCACACACGGGTTTAACTCTGGAAGTTGAGTGCACACATTGACAACCGTTCTGTTAGATAGCTGCGTTTTGGATTTAGAAGCAGATATTTCCCTGTGCTTACTGCTGTTTCTTCCATATGCCGGTAATGGGCTGAAAACGCCTGTTTTGGGACTCTGCAAGAGAAAGTGTTTGCAGACTGCTGAATCCACACACGGGTTTAACTCTGGAAGTTGAGTGCACACATTGACAACCGTTCTGTTAGATAGCTGCGCTTTGGATTTAGAAGCAGATATTTCCCTGTGCTTACTGCTGTTTCTTCCATATGCCGGTAATGGGCTGAAAACGCCTGTTTTGGGACTCTGCAGAGAAAGTGTTTGCAGACTGCTGAATCCACACACGGGTTTAACTCTGGAAGTTGAGTGCACACATTGACAACCGTTCTGTTAGATAGCTGCGTTTTGGATTTAGAAGCAGATATTTCCCTGGGCTTACTGCTGTTTCTTCCATATGCCGGTAATGGGCTGAAAACGCCTGTTTTGGGACTCTGCAGAGAAAGTGTTTGCAGACTGCTGAATCCACACACGGGTTTAACTCTGGAAGTTGAGTGCACACATTGACAACCGTTCTGTTAGATAGCTGCGTTTTGGATTTAGAAGCAGATATTTCCCTGTGCTTACTGCTGTTTCTTCCATATGCCGGTAATGGGCTGAAAACGCCTGTTTTGGGGACTCTGCAGAGAAAGTGTTTGCAGACTGCTGAATCCACACCCGGGTTTAACTCTGGAAGTTGAGTGCACACATTGACAACCGTTCTGTTAGATAGCTGCGTTTTGGATTTAGAAGCAGATATTGCCCTGGGCTTACTGCTGTTTCTTCCATATGCCGGTAATGGGCTGAAAACGCCTGGTTTTGGGACTCTGCAGAGAAAGTGTTTGCAGACTGCAGAATCCACACACGGGGTAACTCTGGAAGTTGAGTGCACACATTGACAACCGTTCTGTTAGAGAGCTGCGTTTTGGATTTAGAAGCAGATATTTCCCTGTGCTTACTGCTGTTTCTTCCATATGCCGGTAATGGGCTGAAAACGCCTGTATGGGACTCTGCAGAGAAAGTGTTTGCAGACTGCTGAATCCACACACGGGTTTAACTCTGGAAGTTGAGTGCACACATTGACAACCGTTCTGTTAGATAGCTGCGTTTTGGATTTAGAAGCAGATATTTCCCTGTGCTTACTGCTGTTTCTTCCATATGCCGGTAATGGGCTGAAAATGCCTGTTTTGGGACTCTGCAGAGAAAGTGTTTGCAGACTGCTGAATCCACACACGGGTTTAACTCTGGAAGTTGAGTGCACACATTGACAACCGTTCTGTTAGATAGCTGCGTTTTGGATTTAGAAGCAGATATTTCCCTGTGCTTACTGCTGTTTCTTCCATATGCCGGTAATGGCTGAAAACGCCTGTTTTGGGACTCTGCAGAGAAAGTGTTTGCAGACTGCTGAATCCACACACGGGTTTAACTCTGGAAGTTGAGTGCACACATTGACAACCGTTCTGTTAGATAGCTGCGTTTTGGATTTAGAAGCAGATATTTCCCTGTTT